>NC_088368.1:42559349-42561849 GCF_034508935.2 Berghia stephanieae | reverse complement strand
GTCGGCCAATACATAAAGTTTAATAAACAAAAATGAGAATAAAAGCTTCAAAAAAGAACAAATAAATAACAAAAACGGAACGTTTCGGACTCAAATACTTTCTTCAGCGTACAAAAAAAAAAGAGCAGGCGTCATGTCTCGTCCTACATGCTAAATGTTGCTGTTTGCTTAGGGACTCTTGAAAAGAGCTTTGAGCACGTTTAGTGGATAGTTTGCTTATAATTGCTCATTTATTATCATTAGGTGCTTAACATAAGAGAAAAAAATATTACGATTGTACGATTACCCAATCTGACAGGTGACTGTCTATGATAACGAGATTAGTTGGGATGCGGCTATGTGATCTAGTGGTATGACACTCGCTTACGGATCGAAAGGTCCTGGGTTCGAGCCTCGCGCTCGACGCATAGTTGAGTCCTTGGAAAAGACTCTTTACTCACATTCTCTCACCGTACTCAGGTGTAAAATGAGTACCTGGCCGTTAACAGCGTTGTCTTTGTCCGAAAAATTGTAATATCGCCTAACAGGCGTCATGTCTTGTCCTACATGTTAAATGTTGCTGTTGACCAGGGACCCCTTGTAAAGCGCTTTGAGCTTTGGTGGTGGTGGTGGTGGTGATGGTGGTGGTGGTGGTGATGGTGGTGGTGATATTGGTGGTGGTGGTGATGGTGGTGGTGATGGTGGTGGTGGTGGTGATGGTGGTGGTGGTGGTGGTGGTGGTGGTGGTGGTGGTGGTGGTGGTGGTGGTGGTGGTGGTGGTGGTGGTGATGGTGGTGGTATGGTGGTGGTGGTGATGGTGGGTGATGTGGTGGTGATGTGGTGGTGATGGTGGTGGGTGATGTGGTGGGGTGGTGGTGGTGGTGGTGAGTGTGGTGGTGGTGATGTGGTGGTGTGGTGGTGGTGTGGTGATGGTGGGGGATGGATGGGTGGTGGGTGGTGATGGTGGTGGTGATGGGTGGTTGGGGTGGTGGGGTGGTGTGATGGTGGTGTGGTGTGTGGGTGGTGATGGATGGTGGTGTGGTGGTGATGGGATGGTGGGTGGTGTGTGGTGATGAGTGGGGTGTGTGGTGGTGGTGGTGGTTGGTGGTGGTGGTGTGGTGGTATGGTGGTGTGTGGTGGGTGGTGGTGATGGTGGTGGGTGGTGTGATGGTGGTGATGGTGGTGTGATGGTGGTGGTGTGGTGGGGTGGTGTGGTGGAGGTGGTGTGGGGTGGTGATGGTGGTGTGGGTGGTGGTGGTGGTGATGTGGTGGGTGGTGATGGTGGTGGTGAGGTGGTGTGGTGTGTGGTGATGGTGGTGATTGGTGGTGGTGTGGTGGTGTTGGTATGTGGTGGGTGGTGGTGGTGATGTGGTGGTGTGATGGTGGTGGGTGGTGGTGTGGTGGTGGTGGTGTTGGTGGGGGGATGTGTGGTGGGTGAGTGGTGGTGATGGTGGTGATGGTGGTGATGGTGGTGGTGGTGGTGATGGTGATGGGTGGTGTGTGGTGTGGTGTGGTGATGGTGGTGGTGTGGGTGGTGGGATGGTGGTGGTGATGGGGTGATGGTGGTGTGTGGATGAGTGGTGGTGGTGGTGTGTGGTGTTGGTGTGGTGTGTGAGTGGTGTGATGGTGGTGGGTGGTGGTGGTGGGTGGTGGTGGTGGTGACGATGGCTGAAAGGCCTGAACATCGATGTAGACTGACTCCAACACCGTGGTAAATATTATAATAATAATTCGCTCCATTGTTACATTCGTACCGACCATGTTTGTATCCAACATGATTCAATATATATATATATATATATATATATATATATATATATATATATATATATATATATATATGAGTGTTGGTGGGTACTCGTAGGTACGAAAGTGCTCGATACTGATGGTTAGAGCTAATATAAAATATAAATTGTCACTTACATTATATGGCCGAGACGTTCGTTTCTGTGGGTTTATTCCACGTCCTCAGTCGCCGACTGAGGACGTGGAATAAACCCACAGAAACGAACGTCTCGGCCATATTATATGAGTGACAATTTATATTTTATATATATATATATATATATATATATATATATATATATATATATATATATATGTGTGTGTGTGTGTGTGTGTGTGTGTGTGTGATATGATATGATATGACCTCAATTTATAGTACTCTAATCAATGCGTCAGGGAATGAGTTCAATCTATCAAGTGTCCACAACCGCATTTTCTACACGGATCAAGATATTAATTATTATTATTAATATTAATACTATTATTATATATACGTATTTACAGATTGACGAGAAGAGATGGAGTTATATCCCTTGGTGTTCTTCATCGTCTATAATCTAAGTATTATAAGATAATACTGTGAACATGATTCTTAACTAGAGTTATCGGTCGTGTTCTGGAAAAACACGTATTTTTTTTTTAAATTTGGCTTTAAAAATGACACAGCGACACATCGCAACACCTTGGTATCAGCAAAAATGTTGCGATTAAACGAAGTTGAGCTTCCAGTCCACTA
>NC_088368.1:42549349-42551849 GCF_034508935.2 Berghia stephanieae | reverse complement strand
ACACAAGCACACACAAACCAAACAAAAAAAACCCATTCTGCCTCTAATGGGGATTGAACCTCGGACCTCCCGATAATCAGGATCTCTCTGCGCGGTAAGCTAAACTCTTTGGAATTTCTACACAATTCTAGAATGTAGACTGTTTTTTGGGATGGTTTTTTTTTTTTTTTCTTGTATGTTTCTTTCTTGCTTTGTCTCGCACCTTTCATACACACTTGCTCAGATCTTTATTCTACACAATTCTAGCACATCCACAACAACGAAAAATTTAATTAAAAGATGACGTAATTAAAAACCTCCCTTGATACTCTCAAGTAATACTAATCTATTATTTATTTTTAAAAATTGGAATTTGGGGATCAACAGACTTATTTGCACTTATTTGTAGGTCTGAGAACCCAATTCCTTATGGGCTCATTGTTGTAATGGAAATTTAAAAATAAAAATGACGCAAAGAGTTATCCAATATAATACAACAACGTTAAACTATAATAATAATTGATCTTTATCATAGCGCAATATCCACTAAATGTGCTCAAAGCGCTTTACAAGGGGTCCCTGGTCAACAGCAACATTTAACAATGTAGGACGGGACATGACGCCTGTTAGGCGGTATTACAATTTTTCGGACAAAGACAACGCTGTTAACAGCCAGGTACTCATTTTTATACCTGAGTACGATGAGAGAATGTGAGTAAAGAGCCTTTTCCAAGGACTCAACTATGTGCCGAGCATTCAACGATTGTAGAATATTTACGCACATTTTATTGGTGTGAAATTAGGTGTAAAAGACAGCTGATTGGTAGTTATAAATAATCTTTTGATGCGCATGAATACAAATCCAACGTTTTTAGTTTTGGGTCAAATTGTCATTCAAGCAGAAGGAGAAAAAATACAAATTATGGTGAATAGAAGTACTAATACTATACCATTTGGTTACAAAATATCTAATAATCTTACTTGGAGGGGTGGAATAAACGTATTCTTTCATTTCTTTGTATTTATTAAACTCGTTACATTATTATCGTGCAATAATAACACATACTCGCAAGCTCGTAGTGTTATTGGGCACGATAAAAATAACTCGTTTAATAAATACAAAGAAATGAAAGAATACGTTTATTCCACCCCTTCAAGTAAGATTATTAGATATTTTGTAACCAAATGGTATAGTATTAGTACTTTTATTCACCATCATTTGTATCTTTCTCCTTCTGCTTGAATGACAATTTGACCCAAAACTAAAAACGTTGGATTTGTATTCATGCGCACCAAAATATTATTTATAATTACCAATCAGCTGTCTTTTACACTATCTATAATAAGTATAATTCCAGTCCTCTCATTGGAAAACCCTATCATATCTTAGTAAATACGTAATCGTTGAATAATGTTTTGAACGCGTGGAATAATCGTATTCACACCAATAAAATGTGCGAAAACAAAGAGATGAAAGAATCGTATATAATATATGACTGCCTGCTAATAATTGCCTTTATTTCTCCGCAAATACCAAGGGTTCCCCACTAGTTATATAAAAAATAATTAAACATTCCAAATGTTCAAACACAATTATCACTTTTTCCTCTCCCTTTAATAAAACACTTCCCCTTCACGACCAACTTTCCATTATTTGTTCTTTATTACCCCCCCCCCCCTCCTCCTCCTCATCCCTCCCCTCCCGCTCCCCAACCCTCGCCTGTTATGTTATTAACACATTTCAATTCAACCTCTTTAATTTTGAGACCTTTTCTTTAATAGTAAAAAAAAAAAATTGATTAAAATCAGTTGTGAAAATGAACATTGAATTCCCCCCCCCCCGGCGCCCTCCCCCCCCCCCACCCCAAAAGAAATACGGTCAGAAATAATAATATTGGTTGTTTTGTCGCTTTGAAATTGACTAGAAATGAACGATTTTCAGGCCATAGAAACCAATAAGGAGTCTATTATGGTTAAGTGGTTTTACAGGCAGGCTTGGAACTCGGAGACCCGACCAGATACTTTAAAAAAAACAAAAACACACACCAAAAAAAAAAAAAAAACAAAAAAAAAAAACAACTAAATTTCTAGTCCGATGTACAGTCGTCTCTCGTTATATAAAATTTCCTTTGTTGTTCACCTTTTGAGATGTTACTGCGACGGGAATTTTTGAGGCGAGAAAAAAAAACAAACAACAACTTATAGTCGATGTACAGTAGTCTCTCGTTATATCATTTCCTTTGTTCACGTTTGCGATGTCAGTTCCCCCCCCCCCCACCCCCTACCCCCCCTCCCCATTAGTTTAGTTGATAGAGCACCCACTTCACAAGCAAAGGGGGCCGAGCTCGATACCTGTCTGTTCCACGTTTCGTGGATATTGCTCTGTATAAATGGTCAAGTTTTATATTTTAAAAAGTTAGTGCCAGAAATCTTGGTTGCTGTGTCGACTAGAAATGAACGATTTTCCGGCTATAGAAACCAATAAGGAGTCTTTTATCGTTAATTGGTTTTACAGGCAGGC
>NC_088368.1:42521849-42544349 GCF_034508935.2 Berghia stephanieae | reverse complement strand
CTGATTTTCCATTGGATATTACATTGAAGCCTAAATATTTGAAACATTCAACTTGTTGTATTGTTTGTCCTCTGCTTGTTATTACACAGGCTGGTGGGTTATTATTTTTAGATACCGTCATACATTCTGTTTTAGATATATTCAGTTCCAGTCCCATATTTTCACTACTCCTGACTACAACATCCAGTAATTCTTGTAGTTCATGTTCAGATTCTGCCAGTAGAACCGTATCATCTGCATACCTCAGATTTGTTACATTCTTTCCTCCAATACACACCCCCTTCTTATGTTCGATATCTCTTAATATCATTTCACTATAGAGGTTGAATAACTCTGGAGACAAAACACACCCCTGCCTAACTCCTCTTCTAATAGGTGTAAAACTGCTTAGCTCGTTGTCAACACGCATTAGAATTCTATTAGATACTCATAAACGTGGATGGCAAAAAAAAAAAACAATAACAAAGACCACTTCCATCCATTGGAATTCGTTTCCAACAATCTTACTGCTAATCTTTTCCCCCGCCCAAGTCAGCTGTGGAATCACTTCTTGGGTCACAATAGAAGGAAGTGGACATGGAAAAGTCCTGGAGATGGAGTGAGAAACCAAATAGATTACATACTCATCAGCAAACGTTTCCGAAACTCGGTTTTGTATGCCAAATCTATGCCGGGGGCTGACTGTAACAGCGATCATATACCTGTGCTATGCCCCATACGAGTTAAATTGAAAATCTGCAAAAGAGCAAAGGCTAAACCAAACATATCATATTATAATTAATGGGGATTTATAATGGACTGACCCAAGAAGTGATTCCACAGCTGACTTGGGCGGGGGAAAAGATTAGCAGTAAGATTGTTGGAAACGAATTCCAATGGATGGAAGTGGTCTTTGTTATTGTTTTTTTTGCCATCCACGTTTATGAGTATCTCTCACTTAACTGTGTTATCTAGACTATAAACATTCATGGTTACACAGAGTTTTGTGTGTTGGTTCATTATACTTCCGGATAGCAATGTTCTGATCTTCTTAGAAAAGCGCATACTATCTATAGATAGTGTGCGCTTGGCAAAGAAGCTCATAACATCCGGAAATATAACGGACCAACACACAAAACTGTGTGTATCCATGAACGTTTATAGTCGGGTTGATACAGTTTAGTGAGAATTTCTCATGAACGTGGATGGCAAAAAACAATAACAAAGAACTCAGTGACGTCATCTTCGAACTATCTATCGATAGAACGAAGTTCACGTCACTCAGGTCTTTGGTATTGTTTTTCTTTTTTTTGCCATCCGCACTTATGAGGAATTCTTACGATACTCTATTAACCAGACTATAAACATTCAAGGTTACACACCGTTTTGTGTGTTGGTTCGTTATACTTCCGGATGGCAAAGTTGTGAGTTTCTTAGTCAAACGCACAGCTTCTATATATTATTATAAGAAATCAAGGTATAATAATATAATAAATGTGAATTTCTAACGGACCGTTCCTATAATGGATTCCATAGACAGACTAGGACAGGGGAAAGATTAGCATAGAAAGATTGTGGTGACCGGAAGTGTAACGGACCAACACACAAAACAATGTGTAACCTTAACGTTCATAGTCTGGATCATACAGTGAAGTGACAATTACTCATAAACATGGATGGCAAAAAGCAATAACAAAGACCCGAGTGACGTCTATATATAAGAAATCAAGGGTATATTATAATAGATGTGAATTTCTAATGGACCGTTCCAAGAATGGATTCCATAGACAGACTTGAGCGGGGGAAAGATTAGCATAGAAAGATTGTGGTGACCGGAAGTGTAACGGACCAACACACAAAACAATGTGTAACCTTAACGTTCATAGTCTGGTTCATACAGTGAAATGAGAATTACTCATAAACATGGATGGCAAAAAGCAATAACAAAGACCCGAGTGACGTCTATATATAAGAAATCAAGGGTATATTATAATAGATGTGAATTTCTAATGGACCGTTCCAAGAATGGATTCCATAGACAGACTTGAGCGGGGGAAAGATTAGCATAGAAAGATTGGTGTGCGCTTGGCTAAGAAGTTCACAACGTTGCCATCCGGAAGTATAACGGACCAACACACACAAGTATGTGTAACCTTAAACGTTTATAGTCTGGTTTATACAATTTAGTGAGAATTACTCATAAACGTGGTGTGAAAAAAAAACAATAACAAAGATCCGAGTGACGTCAACTTCATTCTATCTATAATCCGGATGTAAATGTTGTGAGTTTCTTAGCCAAATGCACAGCATCTATACATAAGAAATCAAGGTATAATATAATAAATGTGAATTTCTAATGGACCGTTCCTATAATGGATTCCATAGACAGACTAGGGCGGGGGAAAGATTAGCATAGAAAGATTGTGGTGTCCGAATTTCAGTGGATGGAAAGGGGGTAGATAAAAAAGCTAAACAAGAACATTCATATAGATAGTATGCAGATGACGTCACTCAGGCCTTTGTTATTGTTTTTGCCATCCGCGTTTGTGAGTTGTTCTCACTAAACTGAATTAACCAGACTATAAAAGTTCATGGTTACACAGAGTTTGTGTGTTGGTCCGTTATACTTCCGGATGGCAATGTTGTGAACTCCTTGGCCAAGCGCATTCTATCTATAAGAAATCAAGGTATAGATAGAATGCGCTTGGCCAAGGAGTTCACAACATTGCCATCCGGAAGTATAACGGACCAACACACAAACTCTGTGTAACCATGAACTTTTGTAGTCTGGTTAATACAGTTTAGTGAGAACAACTCACAAACGCGGATGGCAAAAACAATAACAAAGGCCTGAGTGACGTCATCTGCATACTATCTATAAAATAATAAATGGGAATTTCTAATGGACCGTTCTATAGATAGAATGCGCTTGGCCAAGGAGTTCACAACATTGCCATCCGGAAGTATAACGGACCAACACACAAACTCTGTGTAACCATGAACTTTTATAGTCTGGTTAATACAGTTTAGTGAGAACAACTCACAAACGCGGATGGCAAAAACAATAACAAAAGCCTGAGTGACGTCATCTGCATACTATCTATAGCACCATATCTACTCAACGCGTTCAACGCGCTTTATTGTTTTTTTTTGTTTTTAAGGGTTTTACGGCGCTTGCAACACATTTAGGTTATATCAGCGCCAGTAAAAAGGAAGAAAATGGGATAGTAAAAAGTTATAGAATTACAATAAAAGCACCCAAGAAAAAGTAAGACATAGGGGAACTGGGAACAAATAGGGATCAGATGTAGATTCCAAGAGCAGACCACCAATGCACTTAGTTTGAGATCACCCAAAAGTCTCATCCAGACACAAGCACAGGTCCCATCTAAGAGGAATACACTCAAATGTTTACCAATCATTTAATATAATATGTAAACTCAACATAATACAATGCATAACAGAGAGATGATTTACAAGGAAAAAAATATCATCTCCCAAAACTATAACTATACATTCGACTGTTTCCCTCCCAGCCAAGGAGCTCCGGCAAGGATCAGGACAAAACTAAGTAATCTCATTCCAAGACAATGACAGGAAACAATTGGGAAACGGGTATGGGGGGATAGAAGACACAGCATGTACCTCCCTGCCCACTATGGGAGGTCAGGATCCCCACCCAGTCAACGCGCTTTACACAAGGTGTTCATAACCAAAAGCAACACGTAACATGTAGTACGAGAGATGACCCCTGTGGGAGAATATTACAATTATTTTGCCCCCACATCGACAACGCTGTTAACGAACAGGTACTTATTTTACACCTGAGTACGGTGAGAAAATGTGAGTAATGAGCCTTTTACAATAATAAGAGCTCAACTATGCTCATTTCCAAGCGAGAATCGAACCCCGGGTCTTCCAATCCGAAAGCGAGTGTCATACCACAAGACCAATAGCCGCATAATAAATCATGGAAATTTCTAATGGACCATTCCAAGGGTTGATTCCACCAACAGATTTGGGGTGGGGGGAAATATTTGTATTGATAGTATGCGCATGGCTAAGAAACTCACAACATTGTCATCCGGAAGTATAACGGACCAACACACAAAACGATGTGTAACCTTGAACGTTTATAGATAGAACGAAGATGACGTCACTCAAGCCTTTGTTATTGTATTTTGCCATCCGCGTTTGTGAGTGATTCTCACTCATCTGTATTAACCACACTATAAAAGTTTATGGTTACATACAGTTTTGTGTGTTGGTCCGTTATACTTCCGGATGGCAATGTTATGAGCTTCTTAGCCATGCGCATACTATCTATATAGTCTAGTTAATACAGTTTAGTGAGAATTACTCATAAACGTGAATAGCAAAAAAAAAAAACAAAAAAAAACAAAACAAAAACAAAAAAACAATAACAAAGGCCCGAGTGACGTCAACTTCATTCTATCTATAATATAATAAATGAGAATTTCTAATGGACCGTTCCAAGGGGTGATCCCACCAACAGACTTGGGGCGGGGCTAAAGATTAGCATAGTAAGATTGTAGTGTCCGAATTCCAGAGGGGATGGAAAGGGTTGATAGACAAAAACAACTAAACGAGCCAAAACACTTCCTGTCACGTGATGAGGTCATACGTCAGCATCACGATAGTGGGACTGGACTCGACCTGTCAACTCGGAAATCTAAAAAAAAAAATTCGTAATTTTTAGGAGATAAACGTTGCAATCGCTATAGATAGTATGCAGATGACGTCACTCAGGCCTTTGTTATTGTTTTTGCCATCCGCGTTTGTGAGTTGTACTCACTAAACTGTATTAACAAGACTATAAAAGTTCATGGTTACACAGAGTTTGTGTGTTGGTCCGTTATATTTCCGGATGGCAATGTTGTGAACTCCTTGGCCAAGCGCATTCTATCTATAGATGCTATGCGCGTGGCGAAGAAGCTCACAAAATTGCCATACGGTTCCGGACCAACACTTAAAACTACGTGTAACAGTAACCGTTTATAGTCTGGTTAGTACAGTTTAGTGAGAATTGCTCATAAACGCAGATGAAAAAAAGCAAAAACAAAGACCTGAGTGACGAGGTCATACGTCAGCATCACAATAGTGGGACTGGACTTGACCTGCCAACTCGAAAATCAAAAAAAAAAAAAATGTTTGTTTGTTTTTAAGGGTTTTACGGCGCTTGCAACGCATTAAGGTCATATCAGCGCCAGTAAAAAGGAACAAAATGGGATGGTAAAAAGTTCTAGAATTACAATTAAAGCACAAAAGAAAAGGTAAAACAAAGGGGAATTGGTTCAAATAGGGAACAGATGTAGATTCCAAGAGCACACCGTTAAATTACTTAGTTTGAGATCACCTAAAAATCTCATCCAGACACAAGCACAGGTCCCAACTAAAAGGAATACACTCAAATGTTTACCAATCATATAATATAATATGTAAACTAAACATAATACAATGCATAACAGAGACATGATTTACAAGGGAAAAAATATCATCTCCCAAAACTATAACTATACATTCGACTATTTCCCTCCCAGCCAAGGAACTCCGGCAAGGATCAGGACAAAACCAAGTAATTTCATTCCAAGACAATGACAGGAAACAATTGAAAAGCAGGTACAGGGGGATAGAAGACACAGTAAGTACCTCCCTGCCCACTATGGGAGGTCGGAACCCCACCCAGAAAAAAATTCGTTATTTTTAAGAGATAGATAAACATTGTAGTCGCTATAGATGCCGTGTTTATGTGTTTATGTTTTTACGTGTTTTACGGCGCTTGCAACACATTAACGTCATATCAGCGTCAATAAAAAGGAAGAAAATGCCGGGTTTTTAAAGGTATAACTATAACAAAATGAAATGAGAATAAGAAAATTGTTGGCTGCATCGTAACAAATGTGACGATTATCCTGTAGGTGGTAAGAAGAGGGCTAACTCATTCAACCCTAACACCGACTATCTCCGTGGTGGTAAGAAGAGGGCTAACTCATTCAACCCTAACACCGACTATCTCCGTGGTGGTAAGAAGAGGGCTAACTCATTCAACCCTAACACCGACTATCTCCGTGGTGGTAAGAAGAGGGCTAACTCATTCAACCCTAACACCGACTATCTCCGTGGTGGTAAGAAGAGGGCTAACTCATTCAACCCTAACACCGACTATCTCCGTGGTGGGAAGAAGAGGGCTAACTCATTCAACCCAAACACCGACTATCTCCGTCTTTGGCTGTGTTTAACTAACCTCATCGGCATTTCTATTTTTCTTAGACAAATTTTTTACTACATATTATTAACGCTACCATTTTAACAAATCTTTTCATGGTAGTGGTAGATGAATAAAACTATGTAGGATACCAATTTTCTATCGAGCTGAGGATCTGATTATTTGTCAATTGTGACCCATCTTCTCAAAACGGTATTATGTGGGAACAAACCATATGCTTAAAAGCCGAATTAAATGTTAAACTGGTCAATAATATAAATTGTTGGCATTAGCAACATAAACTATGGTATCCATTCTCCTCAATAAAACATACAAACTCGTCATAAGTCTAATATTTCTGGCTGTAAATTCAATATTCAACATCTTAACCAACCCGACTTAATACCGTTTTGAGGCGAAGGGTCACAATTTAAAAAAAGCATCAATTGATATCTAGGGAGAGCGGACAGCAAGGAATTTAAGTGCTAGGGTTGAGTGAGTTAAGCGCTAGGCAGGCACTTCAATTTATTTTTGAGAAAGGTAACAGATGTTCGGGCATCCGCCATGCTATTATCTCATTGGTCACTGTGGGTTGATGGGGATTGGGTTGGACTTCGAGTAAATGGTGAGATGAAGAAAAACAGACTTTTCAATTGAAGAAAAACAGACTTTTAAACCGACCCTTCCCATTTATAATTTATTCATTAATTTCCTCTCCTGTCTTTCAGATGTATTTTTATCGTTTGCTGTCTGTCTGGTATATATACTCTCTCTCTCTCTCTCTCTCTCTCTCTCTCTCTCTCTCTCTCTTTCTTTTCGCTCTCTCTCTTTTTATCTATCTACCTATCTATCTGTCTATCTCGCTCTGTCATTCTTCAAATCTCTCTCAACTTCTTTCTCTCTTTTTCTATGTGCCCCGTGTTCAAAATCTCTCTCACCCCCCTCTCTCTGTCTCACTTTCAAAACATCTCTCTCTCTCTCTCTATCTATCTATCTATCTATCTATCTATCTATCTATCTATCTATCTATCTATCTATCTATCTATTATGTTCAAAATTACTCACCCCACCTTCTCTCTTACGCTCAAAATCTTTCTACCCCAACTTCTCTCTCTTTCTCTCTTATATCTATCTTTCTATCCATCTATCTATCTATCTATCCATCTATCTATCTATCTATCTATCTATCTATCTATCTATCCATCCATCTATCTATCTATCTATCTATCTATTTATCTATCTATCAATCTACTTACCTACCTATCTATTTATTAATCCATCTCCCCCCTCCCAAATTCTCTCTACCCCCCCCCCTCTTCAATCCTCTATATATCTATCTATCTATCTATCTATCTACTTATCCATCCATCTACTTATTCATCTATTTATCTATCTATCTATCTATCCACCTATCTACCTATGTATCTATCTATCTATCGATCTATCCATCAATCCATCTCCCCCCCCCCTCTCCAATCCTCCATCTATCTCGGATCTATCTCAGATCTTTCGACAGGGCTGCCGAGTACAACAGTCTCCAGCCACCCTAACACCACTTGTGTGAATCCATCTTCAAACGCGATAAGAAAAAAAAAAAAAAGAGATTTCCCAGTAAAACACTCATATCACCATTCCCCCATAACGCCATTTATAATTCTATGACACCTTTTAACTCACTTAACCCTAACACCGGCTATATCCGTACTTTACCCGGGTTACTTTTACCCCCATGGCTATTTATTCATTTTTTTTTCTGAGACAAATTATAGGCGTAGTATCAAAGCTAATGTTAATGGTAGTTGAATAAAACTATATAATATGTACATGCTCATTTTAAATCCCTTTTTTTCAATTTTGAAAAGTCGCAAAAATCTCTAGGAGTGAGTTAACCATTTTACCGCTGTAAACTGAAAAAACACGTATTTAAAAATTTGGCCAGAAAACTCGGCCTTCAATTAACGATCGATTTAAACGACCCTCGTCTTGGCAATTACTCCCAAACATGAGATCTTCCCTGACGTCCCAGGTTTGAGAGTATTTGACAAGACGAGGGTCATTTAAATCGATCGATAATTGAAGGACGTGTTTTCTGGCCAAATTTTAAACTACCTGTCTTTCCAGAGTACAAGAGATAACTGGTTAATACGTAAAGAGAGACATTTCAAGTCAGCTGTCTTCTCAATGACAAAATATTAATTCGTTGTAAAGATAATTTATATCTTTGTTGTGATTTGTCATCGTTCTTCTTCTTCTTCTTCTTCTTCTTCTTCTTCTTCTTTTCTTCTTCTTCTTCTTCTTCTTCATTTCCTCCTTCTCCTCCTCCTCCTTCTCCTCGTCGTCCTCCTCCTCCACCTTCTTCTTGTTGTTGTTCTTCTTCTTCCTCTTCTTCTTCTTCTTCTTCATTTCCTCCTTCTCCTCCTCCTCCTTCTCCTCCTCCTCCTCCTCCTCCTCCACCTTCTTCTTGTTGTTGTTCTTCTTCTTCCTCTTCTTCTTCTTCTTCATTTCCTCCTTCTCCTCCTCCTCCTCCTCCTCCTCCTCGTCCTCCTCCTCCCCTCCTCCACCTTCTTCTTCTTCTTCTTCTTCTTCTTCTTCCTCTTCTTCTTCATTTCCTCCTTCTCCTCCTCCTCCTTCTCCTCGTCGCCCTCCTCCTCCTCCTCCTCCACCTTCTTCTTCTTCTTCTTCTTCTTCTTCTTCTTCTTCTTCATTTCCTCCTCCTCCTCCTCCTCCTCCTCCTCCTCCTCCTCCTCCTCCTCCTCCTCCTCCTCCTCCTCCACCTTCTTCTTCTTCTTCCTCTTTTTCACCATCATCATTATCATCTTGTTTATTCATCTTCCCAATCTACTTCCACTAACTTATATAATTAACTAACCCCCCCCCCCCCCCGGCCCCTTCTATCCCTTTCGCTGTATCTTCTCATCATCAATCCCCCCCCCCCCACCCAATTTCTTCTTCCCACCATCAGTTGACCTGAGCCTAATCCAAAGTCTGATATAGTATTGGCCTGTCTCCCTGGACACAAACCATTGGTGACCATAACGTCCTCCTCCTTCTCTCTCTCTCTCTCTCTCTCTCTCTCTCTCTCTCTCTCTGCCCCTGTTCCTCCTCCTCCTCCTCCTCCTCCTCCTCCTCCTCTTTCTCTTTTTTCTCTTCTTCTTCTTCTTCTTCTTCTTCTTCTTCTTCTACTACTTCTTCTACTTCTTCTACTTCCTCCTCCTCCTCTTCCTCCCCCTCCTCTTTTTCCTACAGTTCCCCCTCCTCCTCCGATTTCCCCCCTCTTCCTCCTCTTCATCCTCTTATTTTTCCTCCTCCTCCTCCTCCTCCTCCTCCTCCTCCTCCTCCTCCTCCTCTATCCTCCTTCTATTCTTCATCCTCCTCCTATATCTCCTCCTCCTCTTCCTTCTATTACTCTTTCTCTATCTCGTCTTTCTCCTTTTCATCCTCCACCTTTCTCTCCTCTTCCTCCTCTTCATCCCCCTATTTTTCATCCTCTTCCTCCTCCTCCACCATCATTTTCCTCTTCTTTATCTTCTTCCTCTTCTTCTTCTTCTTTTCCTCTTTCTCCTCCTCCTTCTCCCCCTCCCCCAACCCCATCCTCTTCCTCATTCTTCTTCACAGGTTCCTCCTCCTTCTCCTCCTATCACCATCTCACCATACCCCCATTTTACTTCTGTTCTAACTTCTTCAGCTAATCCTGAAGCCCGTTCCATTTCTCTACTTCCTCCCACACACCAGCTAACGCCCAACTCGTTACGGGCCCAGGGTCAGTGTCCCCGGATCTCTAATCCCAGGAATCTGTTTCGTGGGGTGTCATCGGAGTTCGGATATACATTGCAGAATGTCTCTCCGGACATAATTCAACCATCCATCCATCCATCCATTCATCCATCCATCCATCCATCCACCCATCCATCCATTTACCCATCTATCCATTTACCCATCCATCCATCCATCCATCCATTTACCCATCCATCCACCCATTCATTCATCCATCCATCCATTCATCCATCCATCCACCCATCCATCCACCCACCCATCCATCCATCCATCCATCTACTCACCCATCCATCCACCCATCTACTCACCCATCCATCCATCCACCCATCCATCCATCCACCCATCCATCCATCCATCCACCCATCATCCACCCATCCATCCACCCATCCATCCACCCACCCACCCATCCACCCACCCATCCACCCACAGAATCCCCCACCCACCCCATCCATCCATATCCTCCAATCATTTGCTTTCATCTTCACAGGGTCTTTTTACAACTCAATAATTTCTTTCAGGTTTGTGGGTTTTTGACAACTTAGTTGTCACCTGAATGGATCGATATATCCATCATGTTAAATAAAGCTGTCTGGACGAAATGAGAAGAAGTGCAATATGCTCTAAAAGTTGCTCACAGCCAAATTGTCCCAAGCAAACAGCAACAGTTTACAAGTTGGAGCAGACATGACGACTTCAGGCGATATTACAATTTTTTTTTGTATTCCAACGGATGTGTTGTTTGTTTTTTAAGGGTTTTACGGCGCTTGTAACACATTTAGATCATATCAGCGCCAGTAAAAAGGATGAAAATGGGATAGTAAAAAGTTCTAGAATTACAATTAAAGCACCCAAGAAAAGGTAAGACAAAGGGAAACTGGGAACAAAGGGATCAGATGTAGATTCCAAGAGCATACCACCAATGTACTTAGTTTGAGATCACCTATAAGTCTCATCCGGACACAAGCACAAAATCCAACAGAGAGGAATACACTCAAATGCTTACATTATACACTAAAAATAACAAATATAATAATACATAAGAGAGATGATTTACAAGGAAAAAAATATCATCTCCCAAAACAATAACTATGCATTTGACTGTGTTCCTCCCAGCCAAGACTCCAACCAGGGCCAGGACAAGACCAAGTAACCTCATTCCAAGACAAAGACAGAATGCATGTTGGAAAACAGTTATAAGGGGATAGAAGACACAGTATGGACCTCCCTGCCCGCTATAAGAAGTCAGGAACCCCATCCAATATTCCGACAGAGACAACACGTTTAGTTGCTATGTGCTCATTTAACGGCCAGGTAGCCT
Organism: Berghia stephanieae; assembly: GCF_034508935.2. Taxonomy (NCBI): domain Eukaryota; kingdom Metazoa; phylum Mollusca; class Gastropoda; order Nudibranchia; family Aeolidiidae; genus Berghia; species Berghia stephanieae. The sequence goes on along the minus strand of NC_088368.1, from coordinate 42,533,052 downwards.
ACTTCATTTTACACCTGAGTGCGGTGAGAGAAATGTGAGTAAAGAGCCTTTTCCAAGGAATTCAACTATTCGCCGAGCGAGGTTCGAACCCAGCACCCTCCGATCCCAAAGCGAGTGACATACCACAAGACGTCTGTGTGGTCTAGCGGTATGAGCACTCGCTTTCGGATCGGAAGATCACGGGTTCGAGCCTCGCTTGTCTCGGCGCATAATTAACTCCTTGGAAAAGACTCTTTAGTCACATTCTCTCACCGTACTCAGGTGTAAAATGAGTACCTGGTCGTTAACATCGTTGTCTCTGTCCGGAAAAAAAACTGGAATATCGCCTAACAGACGTCATGTCCCGTTCTAGATGTTACGTGTTGCAGTTGGTCAGGCACCCCTTATAACGCGCTTTGATCAGGTTCAGTGGAAATTGCGCTATGTAAAAGATAAAAAATGCCTAAGACCACATAGTCGCACAGGTTCAATAGATCTGTCATTGATTTCTATAGATAGTTCAAAGATGACGTCACTCAGGTCTTTGTTATTGTTTTTTGCCATCCGCGTTTATGAGTAATGCTCACTGAACTGTATTAACCTGACTATCAACGGTCATGGATACACACAGTTTTGTGTGTTGGTCCGTTATACTTCCGGATGGCAATGTTTTGAGCTTCTTAGCTAAGCGCATACTGTCTATATGAATTCATCCCATTGAAACAACTGAATTGTGAACGTTACGTCCTGTGCAGTCAGGCAGATGACAGGGTTGGTATAAGAGGTTTTTCAAGTCAGAAAAGGAAGGGGGAACGGGGCGGGATTGGGGGGGGGGGGGTATATAATGAACCTAAATCATGCATATATATATATATATATATATATATATATATATATATATATACATCCATTCATACATACATACACACATACATACATACAAACATACAAACACACACACGCACACACACACACACACACACACACACATATATATATATATATATATAGAGCTTTATATAGCGCAATGTCCACTAAATGTGCCCGAAGCGCTTTACAAGGGGTCCCTGGTCAGCAGCAACATTTAACATGTAGGACGGGACATGGCGCCTGTTAGGCGATATTACAATATTTTTGGACAAAGACAACGCTGTTAACGGCCAGGTACTCATTTTACACTTGAGTACCATGAGAGAAAGTGAGTAAAGAGCCTTTTCCAAGGACTCAACTATGCGCCGTGCGCGAGGCTCGAACCCAGGACCTTCCGATCCGAAAGCGAGTGTCATACCACTAGACCACATAATAACCGCTCACCATATATATATATATATATATATATATATATATATATATATATATATATATATATGCATAAATTGTGTTTACTTGAAAAAGTCAAAGGCCGAAACGTTGTTTGTTTTGTGTTGTTCCCTTGTTTAGGAGTCACATATAGATATATTGCGCTTGGCCATGGAGTTCACAACATTGCCATCCGGAAGTATAACGGACCAACACACAAACTCTGTGTAACCATGAACTTTTATAGTCTGGTTAATACATTTTAGTTAAAACAACTCACAAACGCGGATGGCAAAAACAATAACAAAGGCCTGAGTGACGTCATCTTCGAACTATCTATTGGCTTCCTTTATCTTTCTGTCCATCGAAACAACATCTCTTCACACCCTAATAATGTTTTATCACAAACAACAACTCCATCAATCTTTTCTTCCAAAACTGTAATCGTTTTCCTTAATATCATTATCATGGATTTGCTCTCTTGAATAGAATTCTTTCCTTTTGGGTCTCCTCAGCGTTCATTTAAGATGTTGCCTGTACATCTTTTTCTGTCAACGAATTCCAAATGCAAAAGGCAATGAGATTAGCGGAAGAGTAGCGTCCCTTGATAAGACGTCACCCATAGTCTGTGACGTCACCGGCGGAAAAGTTATTAGAGAGAGAACGTCATGTTGGTTGTGCGCATGCGTTTCTCGTCCTCGCTTCGACGCATGCGGACAACCAACATGACGTTCTCTCTCTAATAACTTTTCCGCCGGTGACGTCACAGACTATGGGTGACGTCCAATCAAGGGACGCTACTCTTCCGCTAATCTCATTCCCTATAATCCATTGGATCAAGTCACGTGATCGAATTGGCAAATGTTCCTTCGAGATAAAAATCAATGTTTACTTTGAGCTTTTATAATATACAGAAATGGAGGTCTTTAGTAGAGATGCCTTGTGCACCCCATTCATTGCTCGATGAATATTACGTAAGTAAGTAAGTTAGTAAGTAAGTAAGTAAGTAAGTAAGTAAGTAAGTAAGTAAGTAAGTAAGTAAGTAAGTAAGTAAGTAAGTAAGTAATGTATTATGCCCTAACAGTTAAATAGAGCTTTTATATAGCGCAATATCCACTAAACGTGCTCAAAGCGCTTTACAAGGGGTCGTCCCGGCTGACCAACAGCAGCAACACTTAACATGTAGGACGACGGGACATGACGCATGCTAGGCGATAAAATACAATATTTTTTCCTCCGACAGAGACACCGCTGTTAACGGCCAGGTAGTCATATTACACCCGAGTAATAATAATAATAATACATGACATTTATAACGCGCATTTTCATCACTGGGTGATGCTCAATGCGCGAAACAATAATACAGTGACATTATTATACAAATGAAACATTATACAAACTACATCAACATAATATTATCATTATACAACAATGTAATAACTAAACATAAAGTCATTAAAACAAGATATGTTATAATACATCCACATGCTATGTCAAATACGGAAATGATATAAAAATAATGATATAATAACATAAACTAAATTAACATTCATATTGGGGTCAAATTACAAAGATGCATTAATCAAGATGTGTTTTAACAAAGAGATGGTGTTTTAACTTTGATTTAAATATTGATAAGGACTGCGCTTCTCTTATTCTTTTAGGAAGAGAGTTCCAGATGGAAGGTCCGACGTGACTGAACGATCTGCCGCCGTAAAATTTATATTTATTTGTAACAATTAATTTTGTAGAATCTAGTGCAGAACGTAGACTCCTCGTTGGCTTATAAGTTTCTAAAAATTCAGTAATATACAATGGTGCTTGATCATTAAGGCACTTATAGCACAATACATGTGTGAGTACGGTGAGAGAAAAGTTTAGTTCGTTAGAACCGACATATTCAGGACTTTTGAGCATTTTTGGATCATGCTAAGCGCAAATTATTTATTTCTAAAGCTATTTAACTCTCTCCTTACCAGCCATTTTCAGGATTTCCCCCAAAACTTCACACCTAAATGTATTTTTTAATCACTCAAACACAATAGCAGTAAAGGTCTTGTGATATCTAATTTAGTTAGCAAAACATGCTCTACAACAAACTGTTCATTTTCTTTAAATTTTATGATGCACAAAAGAAATTTGAATAAGAAAACTTTTGGTTGTATCGTAACGAATGTGACGATTTTCCTGTAGTTGGTAAGGAGAGGGTTAAAGTGGCTTTATTCTCTTTTTTTTTTCCCCCTTGGAACCTACAATTTGTTGAAATTTTCAAGTTGGCAGCCCTGCATAACATAACATTATCTAATGGGGATATAGATCGAGAGAGTCCGGGAGTAATTTGTTTTCTAAAACTAAAAGCTGGATGTAAGAATATAGACAATTCCATTGGCTGATTGTGTTTCAATAAAATGAATTCTTGTCTTTTCCTGTCTCATAAAACCACCCGCAGGCACCAAACTCTTCCCAGATAACTTATTTTCTTCATCATAAGGACGATTTTTGGGAAGGTCGAGAATGAAATCCTTTTTTATTTTTCGTCTGTAAAAACAATTCATTTTATATCATCAGTGTAAACCAATTAATTGCTGAATAGAAATTGTTGTTTTAGAATTTGGCCAGAAATATCGTCCTACAAATATCGACTGATTTAAACGACTTTCATCTTGGTAAAAACTCTGAAACTTTGGGACAAAGGAAGACCTCGCGAGGTCCCAGGCTTGAAAGTTTTTGCCGAGACGAGGGTCATTTATATCGATCGATATTTGAAGGACAATTTTTCTGGCCAAATCTTGAAATACGTGTCTTTCCAGAGTACATCAGTTTTACTGGTTCACTTTATCTAATGTAAGTCTGTCGTGTATGTACAGTATGCACAATTGTGCGGCTATGTGGTCTAGTGGTATGACACTCGCTTTCGGATCGGAAGGTCATGGGTTCGAGCCTCGCGCTCGGCGCATAGTTGAGTCCTTGGAAAAGGCTCTTTACTCACATTCTCTTACCGTACTTAGGTGTAAAATGAGTACCTGGCCGGTAACAGCGTTGTCTTTGTCCGAAAAATTGTAATATCGCCTGACAGGCGTCATGTCCCGTCCTACATGTTAAATGTTGTTGACCAGGGACCCCTTGTAAAGCGCTTTGAGCACATTTAGTGGATATTGCGCTATTAAAAGCTCAGTTTAATTTAACTTAAATAGTAACATGAATTCTTGTCTTTTCCTGTCCAAAACCACCCGCAGGCACCAAACTCTTCCCAGATAACTTATTTTATTCATTATAAGGACGATTATTGTGAATTTCGAGAATGAAATCCTTTTTTATTTTTCGTCTGTAAAAACAATTCATTTTATATCATCAATATTTTACCAATTGTTTTAGAATTTGGCCAGAAAATTCGTCCTTCAAATATCGACTGCTTTAACCCTCTCCTTACCAGTCATTTTCAAGATTTTCCCCAAAACTTCACACCCAACTAACACAAAATAGATTCTTTTATCACTCAAACACAATAGCAGTAAAATTCTTGCGATGACATAATTTCTTTAGCAAAACATGCTCTACAACACACTGTTCATTTTCTTTAAATTTTATGATGTACAAGAGAAATTTGAATAATGATTTTGTTTGTTTGTTGCTTTAGGTCTCTTCCAACACAATTGAGGTTATATGAGAGACCGCTGAAACAAAAAAACAAGCAATCTAACAAAAATAGTACAAATGTAAATCAAAATCATAACGTAAAGATATCATAAGCTAAATTATAAATAACGAAGAATAAACAGGCAGAAGATTTACAGAAAAAAATATATCCCCTGTCAAAAATACAATTACAAACCAAAGAAGCAGGATAGGCTAGTAAAGAGAAGAAGAAACGACATCACTATCGGATCGTACACCCATGCGAACATCATAGGTATATGATTCAAGGGTGATGCTCCCATCCAACCACCCGCTTGAATAATGAAAAAGGGTGGTTGTATAGTAACGAATGTGACACATTCCTAAGGTTGGTATGGAGGGGGTTAAACGACCTTCACCTTGGCAAAAACTCTGACTCTTTGAGACCAAGGCGTTAAACGACCTTCACCTTGGCAAAAACTCTGACTCTTTGAGACCAAGGAAGACCTCAAGATATGAAATGATATAATATTGTTCTATTACTTCAAAAATTATTCAGATTTATTGAGAACTTTTTTTTTTTTTGTTATCAAGCAACAAGTTTCTATTTTCTTGGTGACCATTCGACACACACACACACATACACACACACATACACACACACACATACACACACACACATACACACACACACAGACACACACAACAAAAAAAAAATAAAGCAAAACAAACCCAACCTCCCCCCGCCCCCCGCCCACAACAAAAAACAAACAAGCAAAACAACAAATCAAATACCCCTCCCCCTGCAATATAAACAACCCCCCCCCCAAAAAACAAAAAAAAAACCCAAAAAACCCCAAAAAAACAAACCAACAAAACAAAAGAAAAAAACAAAAAACAAACAAAAAACAAACAAAAAAAAAACCCAAAAAAAAACCAACAAAACAAAAACAAAACAAAAACAAAAACTGAATCATAACCAAATAAAAAAACAAAGATAATAAACAAAACCCTGAAATAAAAACCTAAACAGCTCTCGCATAATTCACGGTGGATCTGATGTCATTTGACGACACGACAATCGCCAACAACCTAAAGAAAGATGGACGCCGGGAGAGATTTTGACTCGTTCACGACTCATCCAAAACAAACATGGAGATGATCGATGGAAAAAAAAGCGGTCAAAGAAGCTGGACTTTCCCGGAACAACATCGGTGTCCGTGCAGCCGATATAATACAGAAATGGAGGTCTTTAGTACAGATGTGCGGCTATGTGGTCAAGTGGTAAGACACCCGCTTTCGGATCGGAAGGTCCTGGGTTCGAGCCTCGCTCGGCGCATAGTTGAGTCCTCGGAGAAGGCTCTTTACTCACATTTCTCTCACCGTACTCAGGTGTAAAATGAGTACCTGGCCGTTAACAGCGTTGTCTCTGTCCAATATAAAATTGTAATATCGCCTAACAGGCGTTATGTCCCTTACTACACGTTAAATGTTCCTGTTGGCCAGGAACTCCTTGTAAAGCGCTTTGAGCACGTTTAGTGGATATTGCCCTATATAAAAGCTCAATTTTTAAATATTTTTTAGATGCCTTATGCACCTCAATGCTCGATGAAGATTAAGTAATGTATTGAACGGTGGGGGCTGCCCAAAGCCTGGGATCGTGAAAATACTAATGTGTTTGTTTTTAAGGGTTTTACGGCACTCGCAACACATTTAAGTCATATCAGTGCCAGTAAATAGGAAGAAAATGGGATAGTAAAAAGTACTAGAATTACAATTAAAGCACAAAACAAAAGGTGAGACAAAGGGTAATTGGTTCAAATAGGGAATAGATGTAGATTCCAGGAGCACACCGCCAAAGTAGTACTTAGTTTGAGATCACCTAAAAGTTTCATCCAGACACAAGCACAGGTCCCAATTAAGAGGAATACACTCAAATGTTTACAAATCATATAATATAATATGTAAACTAAACATAATACAATGCATAACAGAGAGATGATTTACAAGGAAAAAAATATCATCTTCCAAAACTATATCTATACATTCGACTGTTTCCCTCCCAGCCAAGGAACTCCAGCCAGGGCCAGGACAAAACCAAGTAATCTCATTCCAAGACAACGACAGGAAACAATTGGAAAACGGATTGGGGGGATAGAAAACACAGCATGTACCTCCCTGCCCACTACGTGAAATTACTAACGAAAGAGTGAAAGTGAAAAGGCTTCGAATGGGAACAATACAGACAATGGACGTTTCGGGTACGAACCCTTCTTCAGCACAACAATAAACAAAGTAACGTGGAAAACAAATGAAATAAAATGCAATATAACTTGTATCGTCTGTACTCAGTGGTGGTTGGAGTATGAATGAAACGTTCATAACAAGAAATGAAGTGAGTAGGAAAGTACTAGAAGACAACAGAGAATAAAAACTTCGCGGCGGCGATGGTGGCTCGAACCCGCGACTTAACTGATACGACAACTCCACCTGGCCGGGGAAATCATGCCTCTACCGTATGAGCTATCCACTACTCCAATGAAACGTTAGCGTGGCGTGGGTTAGTGGGTAGGAAGTCCCAGGGGTGTGGTCGGTATGATATCTCTTATCTCACTATTGAGTAAAGACGATACGATTTATATTGTATTTCATTTTAATTGTTTTCGACGTTAATTTTTGTTTGTTTATTGTTGTGCTGACGAAGGGTTTATTACCCGAAACGTCCATTGTTTGTATTGCTCCCATCCGATGCCTCTCCATTTTCACTAAGTAATGTACCGTCAAACAAGCGTCATGTCTCGTTCTACATGTTACGTCTTGCTGTTGAACAGGGACCCTTTATAAATCGCTTTGAGCACGCTTAGTGGATATTGCTCTATATAAAAGCCGCTTTTTTATTTTTAAAAAGTTACACCCATCCATCTATTTTACCGATCTGACCCAACTAACTGTCGCTTGTCAGCGGAGAGAATTAACACAAAAGTCAAGTCTCGGTACCAATAGGATTCAGTAGTCTGATGTCACGGCGGCCATCTTGGTTCTAAACAAAGAAAATCATTACTTTTTATTCTTCATGCTGGCTAGAACTTTTCATATGTCTTGTGATCAGAATGTGTAAAAGTCAAAACATGATCAAATTTATGTGTTTTTTTCCTCTGGATACGCTTTTATGCTCTTCGGAGAAATATTTCATACGGGCGTCCGCCATTGTTCCGATAGTTTAGAGCCAGTGTTACTAAGTTACCATGCGTCATTAGGACGGAAGTGACATTACGATTGTTGAAGAGTATTCGGCAATTTTTTTCACCTTGTAAATCATCTCTCTGTTATGCACTGCATTATGTTTCTTTATAGATAGTTCGAAGATGACGTCACTCAGGCCTTTGTTATTGTTTTTTGCCATCCGCGTTTATGAGTAATGCTCACTGAACTGTATTAACCTGACTATAAACGTTCATGGTTACGCATAGTTGTGTGTGTTGGTCCGTTATACTTCCGGATGCCAATCGCATACTATCCAAATGGATCTTGAAATATGTTTATTTTTCTATCGTATCCGCTGAAGAGGGGTTTCGAGCCCGAAACGTTCCGTGTTTGGTATTTTGTTCATTTTTACTTTTATTGGAAGTCGTTATTTTCCTTCTTTTTTTTCTTTTTCTTTGTTCATTACTAGTTGGAGATGAGAGTGGTATTACTCCTGCCTGCTTCCCCCCCCCCCTCCCCACCTCACCCTCCCCCTTCCCCCCCACCTCACCCTTACCCCCTCGCCCCTCCCCCCCCCGACCTCACCCTTCCCCCCTCCCCCACCTCACGTGACGTCATTTTCGAACTATCTATATATATATAACCGAGTTAAGCAGGAACGACAACAAAAGCCCCATAAACAATAATTCACGACTCACCGCTGGTTCCCCCAGACAATGAACGAACGATGAACGAACGATGAACGAACGATGAACGAACGTAGTCCGGAGGATAAAGAAAGCAGCAAAAACAACAAACTCGTAATTTAAATGATTTTGGCCAGAAAACTCGTCCTTCAAATTTTATCGATCGATTTTTTAAAAACTTGAGCTTTTATATCGCGCAATATCCACTAAACGTGCTCAAAGCGCTTTACAAGGGGTCCCTGGCCAACAGCAACACATAACATGTAGGACGAGACATGACGTCTGTCAGGCGATATTACAATTTTTTGGGACAGAGACAACGCTGTTAACGGCCAGGTACTCATTTTACACCTGAGTACGGTGAGAGAATGTGAGTAAAGAGCCTTCTCCAAGGACTCAACTATGCGCCGAGCGAGACTCGAACCCAGGACCTTCCGATCCGAAAGCGAGTGTCACACCACTAGACCACATAGCCGCACAAATAATTAAAATAAATTATTAAATAAATGACCCTCTCATGAATCTTGTCAAAGAAAAAATCTCAAATTTTTCACTTCACGCAAGTCATGGATTTTTTAGAGTTTTTTTTTTTTTGGTTGTTTTTTATTATTTTTTTTGATTGCCAAGATGAGGTTCAGTCATTTTAATATATCGATATTTATTGAAGGGACCCGTTTTCTGGCCAAATTTTTTTAAATACGCGTTTTGTTTTGGGAGGGATAGGGAGTGGGAAGAGAGGGATGGGGGGATTGGGGGGGGGGGGGGGGGAGGGGTGGCAGAATACGGCACAACAACGGACGGTGCCGGAAATTTGAAAGCCGGCCAAAAGCAATAAAAAGTGTCTTAATTGCCGTCTTCGGTAATACGGTAATCTAAATGGCCTCTCGTATATCGTGGTCCTTATAATTTCCAATTACCCAATTTATAGGACGGCGTCAATGATGACGATGATGGCCGAGTTTGTTTTTGTTTTGTTTTGAAGGGTTTTACGGCGCTTGCAACACATGAAGGTCATATCAGCGCCAGTAAAAAAGAAGAAAATGGGATAGTAAAAAGTTCTAGAATTACAATAAAGCATCCAAGAAAAGGGAATACAAAGGGGAATTGGTTCAAATAGGAAAACAGATGTAGATTCCAAGAGCACACTATCAAAGTACTTAGTTTGAGATCACCTAAATACAGTTTAGTGAGAATTACTCATAAAACGCGGATGGCAAAAAAAAATTATAACAAAGACCTGAGTGACGTCATCTTCATTCTACCTATAGATAGAACGAAGTTGACGTCACTCAGTTCTTTGTTATTGTTTCTTGCCATCCGCGTTTATGAGTAATTCTCACTAAACTGTATTAACCAGACTATAAACGTTCAATGTTACACACAGTTTTGTGTGTTGGTCCGTTATACTTCCGGATGGCAATGTTGTGGGTATCTAAGCCAAGCGCATACTATCTATATATTCATTTCAAATAAAAAATTTAAAAAATACAAAATACCAAACACGGAATTCCCATTGGGAATTCCAGTATTGACCTTTTGTGGTTGAATAGATGAAACTGGATGTTAAAACCAGCTTTCTAATTGGCAGTTTTATACATACAGTGGCTTTCCGCCCCATAAAATCTGTACCGGCAATTCTCTTCCGTCTGCTACTCTCACGGTCCACACTTTATTTCATCGCCCATGGCCACCCAAAGTCTTTCCACACTGACAGAGGTCAGTTAAAAAACGGGTCCTCATATTATTATTATTATTCTTCTTCTCCTTCTTCTTCTCCTTCTTCTTCTCCTTCTTTCTCCTCCTCCTCCTCCTCCTCCTCCTCCTCCTCCTCCTCCTCCTCCTCCTCCTCCTCCTTCTTCTTCTTCTTCTTCTCCTTTATTTACCCTCCCCCCCCTCCTCCTATCCTCCTCAACCTCCTCCTCCTCCTCCTTCTTCTACTCCTTCTTCTTCTTCTTCCTTCTCCTCATCTTCCTCCTCCTTCTCGAAGAACCTCTTCCAAAGACTCAACTTAACATCACTCAGATCGAAACCCCCCTAATCCAAGACCCTCTAGTTCAAAGGCCAGTGTGTCAAACCACTAAACCACATAGCCACCTAAATCACTCGTTCTTTTTTAAACCCCCCCCCCCCCCAATTCTTCCCAATCCCCCTTCAGCGATCAAAATCGTCAATTGGCAAGGTCTTAGTAGTATATAGTGTCGTTTTCGTTCTATTCCCCGAGGGAACCGGTTTAATGCAAACGTTTAAATGGCAAACACGTCTATCGTCTTACACTCCCACAACGATTGGTATGGGTGGCCTTAAAAAACACCTCGAGCGATTTGTGTAGAGACTTTAAAAAATTAACAAGACTAATCAATACATACAAGGTTTATATATAAAGATAAAATATAAAATATAAATTGTATCACACAGAAACA
>NC_088368.1:42511849-42516849 GCF_034508935.2 Berghia stephanieae | reverse complement strand
CAGGAATGAAGATGGAAGAACTCTTAGAGAAGGCCAACAATAGAGAAGAATGGTGGAAAGTGGTGAGAGTTGCATCCCGTGTATTCCCCGACGATCATTTGATCATGGGATGAATGAATGAATGAATGAATGAATGAATGAATGAATGAATGAATGAATGAATGAATGAATGAATGAGTGAATGAATGAATGAATGAATGAATGAATGAATGAATAAATGAATGAATGAATGAATGAATGAATGAATAAATGAATGAATGAATAAATGAATGAGTGAATAAATGAATAATGAATGAATGAATGAATGAATGAATGAATGAATGAATGAATGAATGAATGAATGAATAAATGAATGAATGAATAAATGAATGAATGAATAAATGAATGAATGAATAAATAAATGAATGAATGAATGAATGAATGAATGAATGAATGAATGAATGAATGAATGAATGAATGAATGAATGAATGAGTGAATGAATGAATGAATGAATGAATGAATAAATGAATGAATGAATGAATGAATGAGTGAATGATTGAATGAATGAATGAATGAATAAATGAATGAATGAATAAATGAATGAGTGAATAAATGAATAATGAATGAATGAATGAATGAATGAATGAATGAATGAATGAATGAATGAATGAATGAATGAATGAATCTCTGACTTTAGTCTAGGACTTGAAAAACATATGAGCTTACTAAGCAAGTCCCAGACTGAATAAATTCACGTCATCTTCGTTTGGCCAAGTTTTAGTCATTTCCTGAGGTAAGACTTCCAAGTCTTAGTCTGAGACAAGTTACTAGGATACGTCATGGCGTAGGCAAGATAGCAACTATTTTTAGATTGAGAGAGAGAGCTTCGATTCGGAAGGACAATACATCGGTTACGAATAACAGATGCAAAAATTGTTCTGTTGATAATGACTCTGGCTTAAAAAAACTGTAAGATAATTGCAGATCGTCGAAAGTATATATTTTTGTGAGTAAAAAATAAAAATAAAACACCTTAATCTAATCGGCTCGCGAATTGCGAGTGAATTGAGACTCCGAAATCGAAGGGTTTGCGTCAAAGAACAACCCAAATAAAAAAATGATTAGAAAGTATAGTGGAAACAAAATTATTCTGCTGGGATTGTAACTGACCGAAATAATGTGATTTATCAGATCACACTTTCTGTTTTGTTTGTGTGTTTCTTTTTGGCTCAATTTGTTTGAGTTTCAATGAAAATTTCATTGACCTAATTATAGAATTCACAGTCGACCATGGCCATTATTGTAGTCTAATCAGTCGACAGTCAACATCACGTGATTTGATTTGATTCATCATGGCAAAAGTGAATTCAATTATAAAACGGAACGAAATAATATCTATATAGGATGTGATGTTAATTTCTTCTTTGGAAATCGCTTGCGTTGAAAGTATGAACACTGGAATCTTACCCGCCATCGTGCACTAGAGAGCGTGGTGTCACCAGCACAAAATAGACATAGTTTGACGTCATTTTTTAGGATAGTATAGCTCAGGGAATCAATTGGTTCCATTGGTTGACCTACTGAATACAACTCACGATTTGTTTTCTTTTGTGGCCAAAGACTTGTCTTTTGAAGTCATTTTTTTTGGTCAGTGTTAGGCTATAAGTGAACGATAGCTACCCTCTGACAATGACCAATAAATGACTTCAAAAGACAAGTCTTTGGCCACAAAAAATAAACAAAGAAAACAAAACAAAAAAACAAAATCAAAAAACAAACATAAAACAAAACAATCCAAACACACAAAAAACCCCCAACAAATCGTGAGTTGTATTCAACAGTTCAACCAATGGGATCACTTGTTTCTTTGAGCACTACTAACGACAACTCACTGCACAAACCTTTAAAATGACGTCAAAGGATAAGTCCTAGTGGGTCCATACCGTAGCCATCGTTATGTTATAGCCTGACACTGAAATCCAAAAGGACTGGCAGTTTGACGTCATTATAATTTGGTTTTTGCACCACCTAGTGAGTTGTCGTTAGTAGTGCTCAAGGAAACAAGTTATTTCATTGGTTGAACTATTGAATACAACTCACGATTTGTTTTCTTTTGTGGCAAAAGACTGGAATTTTGACGTCATATTTTGGTCAGTCTCAGGCCATAACTTTACGAAGGCCACGGTCCTAGTGTCAGGCTATAGATAGAATGCGCTTGGGCAAGGAGTTCACAACATTTCCATCCGGAAGTATAACGGACCAACACACAAACTCTGTGTAACCATGAACTTTTATAGTCTGGTTAATACAGTTTAGTGAGAACAACTCACAAACGCGGATGGCAAAAACAATAACAAAGGCCTGAGAGTGACGTCATCTGCATACTATCTATAGATAGAATGCGCTTGGCCAAGGAGTTCACAACATTGCCATCCGGAAGTATAACGGACCAACACACAAACTCTGTGTAACCATGAACTTTTATAGTCTGGTTAATACAGTTTAGTGAGAACAACTCACAAACGCGGATGGCAAAAACAATAACAAAGGCCTGAGTGACGTCATCTTCGAACTATCTATAGATAGAATGCAGTTGACGTCACTCCTTTCATCAGAGCCGTGTGGCCCATGGAGCCGGAGTTTATCCAAGTTTTTATAGCCTGAAACGGACAATAGCAATTGTTTGTTACCCTTTGGATAGGAGGCTAGTCTGTCGCATAGTACTCTCCAACAACTCTAACAGACCGAGCTACCTGGGTGGACAGAAAAATCTCGACTACACTTGGGATCGATCGCGGTCGCTTTGAGTGTGAAGCTTGTGCTCTACCAACTGAGATATCGGGAACCTCGTCACTCGTGTCTTTGTTATTGTTTTTTTTTGCCATCCACGTTTATGAGTAATTCTCAATAAACTGTATTAACCAGACTATAATACGTTCATGGTTACACATAGTTTTGTGTGTTGGTCCGTTATACTTCCGGATGGTAATGTTGTGAGTTTCTTAGCCTAGCGCACAGCATCAACAACGTGGGTAACGGTTAACCAGTTCTAACCTTTCAATACGGGACTGGTGAGTAGCCATCGTTCACTTATATAGATAGTTCGAAGATGACGTCACTCAGGCCTTTGTTATTGTTTTTGCCATCCGCGTTTGTGAGTTGTTCTCACTAAACTGTATTAACCAGACTATAAAAGTTCATGGTTACACAGTTTGTGTGTTGGTCCGTTATACTTCCGGATGGCAATGTTGTGAACTCCTTGACCAAGCGCATTCTATCTATATTAACGTCTCGCCCACGTTTTGATTAAAGTTTATGATAATTCCCAGAATGGAGCCGTCGACACACGAGATGGATAATAATGTCTATGTAAAGTGATACTCGGGCCTCGATTGGAAACAATTAGACACGTGATACAGGATACGTGAATCAAAATAGAAACAACACCATAGATATGATATGAATCGAGACAGGAATTGGAAGATGCTAAATAAATAGATAGAAGGATATACGGATACCCCCCCCCCCCCCAAACAAACAACAACCCCCCCCCCCAAAAAAAAAAAAAAATAAACTCCCCAAAAAAACCCCCCAAAGGAACAATAACAAAAAACAAAACAAAACAACCCCCCCAAAAACAAACAAACAAACAAACAAACAAAAAACAAACAAAAAACAAACAAACAAACAAGACACGAACAAAAACAAACAACCCCCCCCCCCCCCCCGCAAAAACACTCGAGCTTTTGTATAGGGCAATATCAATTAAATGTGCTCAAAGCGCTTTACAAATGTTCGCTGACCAACAGCAACACGTAACGTGTAGAACGAGACATTACGCCTGTTACGCAATATCACAATTTTTTTTCCAACAGAGACAACGCTGTTAACGGCCAGGTACTCATTTTACACCGCGAGTACGGTGAGAGAATGTGAGTAAAGAGCCTTTTCCAACGACTCGGAATATGCGCCAAGCGAGCAAGGCTCTCGAATCAAGGACCTTCCGATCCGAAAGCGAATGTCATACCACAAGATCGCAAAAATAAGCAAACTAGGGACTTGTGCGGCTACGTGGTTTTGTGGTATGACACTCGCTTTCAGATCGGAAGGTCCTGGGTTCGAGCCACGTTAAGTGGATATTGTGCTATATAAAAGCTCAAGCTCAAGACTCGAACCCATATAGATAGTATGCGCCTGGCTAAGAAACTCACAACACTGCCACCCGGAAATATAACGAGTCAACACACAAAACTATGTGTAACCTTGAACGTTTATAGTCTGGTCAATACAGTTTAGTGAGAATTACTCATAGACGCAGGTCAGTTTCATACTATCTATAGTATCTGAGGTTGACGTCACTCAGGTCTTTGTTATTACTTTTTGCCATCCGCGTTTATGAGTAATGCTCACTGAACTGTATTAATCCGACTATAAATTGTCATGGATACACACAGTTTTGTGTGTTGGTCCGTTATACTTCCGGATGGCAATGTTATGAGCTTCTTAGCCAAGCGCATACTATCTATAAATGTTCAATTTTCTGAAAGCTCAAACTTTTGTAACTTACGATGGTTTGAATAAACGCTGTGATGTACAGTTACTACCATTATTGATTTTATTCCTAAAAAAAAAAAAACCGTTGCGATCAGCTTCACAATCCACAAAGGGAAGCAAATATTATGGAGAACTCTTTGTCAAGGGGGATAATAACATCAAACAGATAAGTAAGAGTTATCCCCGTAACGTGCCCAATAACTCTTTCGAGCTCTCTTTAAAGGGAGGCTACTTTTGATTGACAGGGCAATAACTCTTGTCGTAAGAAAAGATAATCCTTTTGTTTACTCTCTATCATTGCGCATCACGTGGTTCGCTTTCTTTTTAATTCATTCTCTTCAAATTATGATCCCATCTTACTCGGACACTCGGTATTTTACTCGGACACTTCTAATTTTTAAATTGAGCTTTTTTATATAGTGTAATATCCATTCAACGTGCTCAAAGCGCTTTACAAGGAGTGTCA
>NC_088368.1:42491849-42506849 GCF_034508935.2 Berghia stephanieae | reverse complement strand
CTACCTTAGGCACAATATCGATACGGTATTTAACAAAGGGAGGTAAATCTTCAAACCTCAGAGATGGAGTAAGATAAAACACTGGTATAATAATACATATGATAATAATAATAATAATAATAATAGTAATAATATTAATAATAATAATAATAATAATAATATTAATAATAATAATAATAATAATAATAATAATAATAATAATAATAATAATAATAATAATAATAATAATAATAATAATAATGATGATGATGATGAGGATGATGATGACGATGATGTTTATATAGCTCAGTTGGTGGAGCACTCGCTTCACAATAAACGGGACCTAGCCAAATCCTGAATGCAGTCCGAAATCGAAGGGTTTGTGTCAAAGAACAACCCAAATAAATGGTGAATGGGTAGCGAGGTTTGTTATATTTTGCAGATAGTACTTTGCGATAAACTATCGTACTTTCAGAAGGGTAGCAAGCACGGCCCAAATCGTATGGCTCTGAAGGATTTCTATATGTGACCCACCGTGCCAAAGCGGTATTATGTCGGGATACACTATAGTAGGGAAATTTAATTCATATCCACAAATATCAAACGCGGGTTTACTTTCTCTACGTCATGGTGGAATATAAACACTATTTATTGCTTTGCAAAAACTTCTAAGGTCCGATTTCTCATCATTCTATCTCTAAATTTACATTTCTGGGTTTGATCCTTCCGACATAATACCGTTTTGAGACGGAGGGTCACATATGTGTCAGTGCATGACATAATCAGTCGCAAGGTGAAAATTTTGGATTTGTATTTTTTTGCATTTTCTGAAATACTATGCTCCACAGAGCATTTTAAATCTTTATTTGAAGTAAATCGGGTGATTTTTCATGAAGTTATGGTCACATGTATGGGAAAGGTATCCAGCAACTTTTCTCAAATTTCATACTTTTTCAACTTGACCAACTTTTAAACATATTCAGAAGTGAATGTAAGCTTTGATATTTCCCTAGGATGTACAAAAAGGGTTGATTTAATCATTTATGACAAAAACTCATTTTGGATAAAAATTGACCTTCTAACTAAACTTGGCAATATCTCAGTTCAAACCTTTTCACCATCCGACTGATTATGTCATTCAATATAGTGCTTATGCCGAAGTTTCGAAGCGTTGTACAATGATTATCAGTTATAATAGTACAGATTGCAGCTTGTGACATTTCCTCCTCTTCTTGTTGTTGTTCTTGTTCTTGCTCTTCTTCGTGTTGTTCTTGTTGTTGTTGTTGTTGTTGTTGTTGTTGTTGTTGTTGTTCTTGTTGTTGTTGTTATTCTTATCTTCTTCTTCTTCTTCTTCTTCTTCTTCTTCTTCTTGTTCTTGTTCTTGTTGTTGTTGTTGTTGTTGTTGTTGTTGTTCTTATCTTCTTCCTCTTGTTGTTGTTGTTGTTGTTGTTGTTGTTCTTATCTTCTTCCTCTTCTTGTTGTTGTTGTTGTTGTTCTTATCTTCTTCCTCTTCTTGTTGTTGTTGTTGTTGTTCTTATCTTCTTCCTCTTGTTGTTGTTGTTGTTGTTCTTATCTTCTTCCTCTTGTTGTTGTTGTTGTTGTTGTTGTTGTTCTTATCTTCTTCCTCTTGTTGTTGTTGTTGTTGTTGTTGTTGTTGTTCTTATCTTCTTCCTCTTGTTGTTGTTGTTGTTGTTGTTCTTATCTTCTTCCTCTTGTTGTTGTTGTTGTTCTTATCTTCTTCCTCTTGTTGTTGTTGTTGTTGTTCTTATCTTCTTCCTCTTGTTGTTGTTGTTGTTGTTCTTATCTTCCTCCTCCTCCTCCTCCTCCTCCTCCTCTTCTTCTTCTTCTTCTTCTTCTTCTTCTTCCTCCCCCTCTTCTTCTTCTTCTTCTTCTTCTTCTTCTTCTTCTTCTTCTTCTTCTTCTTCTTCTCCTCCTCCTCCTCCTCCTCCTCCTTTTTCTTCGTCTTTCCCCTCATGATGTCTTTATGTCTGAAGATCAACCAGATGCAGGAACGCTATGGTCTTCCCAATCTCCTACTGAGACCCACCATAGAGCGTCGACTTCAGTCAGTGTATCTAGTCTTCATCATCATCATCATCATCATCATCATCATCATCATCATCATCATCATCATCATCATAATCATCATCTTCATCATCATCATCATTGCCTTTTTCACCCTGGGTCAGGGTATAGGCCACAGACAAACAGTTTCCATCCTTCTCTATCCTGAGCTAACTTTTTAATCTCATTCCAGGTCTTACCACTTCTCTGTATATCAGCTTCTTTAATTCTTCTCCATGTTCCTCGTGGCCTTCCCCTTGATCTTCTGCCCTGAGGGTTCCAGTCCAATACTTTCTTATCTCAGGCCAAATGAATGGTCGCCCTTTGCCCTTTGTACTTTGTACAGTCCTGCAAAACATGTGTGGAGATCCTGTACTCCCTCATCCGGACATATTCGGACATCTAAATATGGACAGTATGCGCTTGGCTAAGAAGTTCACAACATTGCCACCCGGAAGTATAGCGGACCAAGACACAAAACTATCTGTAACCTTGAACGTTTATAGTCTAGTTAATACAGTTTAGTGATAATTACTCATAAGCGCGGATGGCAAAAAAAAAAAAAATAACAAAGACAAGAGTGACATCAATTTCGTTCTATCTATATGCTGCATGCATCAAATCATACACACACACACACACACACACACAACACTTACACACACACACTCACACACATCTATATATACATTGAACATACATATGTTATTAAAACATATCGATATAAAGCGATTATCGATTCCTGGCCTATTCAAGTGAGAAAATAGCTACTTTAGTCACAATAATATATAAACCATCAAACATGATGGGAATATGAAGGAATATCGGAAATAAAAACCCACCTAAACTTTGTATGAAAATCGATTTTGCAGGAAGTCTTTACGCGATTAAATCAAAAATCTATTCGCCTCTAATGATAGTTCTCAGCACGTGTAATACTCTCTCTCTCTCTCTCTCTCTCTCTCTGTCTCTCTCTCTTTTTCTCTCTCTCTCTCTCTTTCTCTCTCTGTCTCTCTCTCTCTGTCTCTCTTTCTCTCTCTGGCTCTCTCTCTCTCTCAATATATATATATATATATATATATGTATATATATATATATATATATATATATATATATATATATATATACATACATAATAATTGTGCTACGGGCAACATAAAACATTATCGTTCATCTCTATAGATTTATCAGCTTCTCCTTCATCTCATCCTCCTCTTCTTTTTCCTCCTCCTCCTCCTCCTCCTCCTCCTTCTTCTTCTTCTTCTTCTTCTTCTACTCCTCCTCCTCCTCCTCTTTCTCCTCCCCTCCTCCTCCTTCTTCTTCTTCTTCTTCTTCTTCTTCCTCTTTTTCTTCGTCTTCTTCTCTTTTCATCCTCGTCATTCACATTTATCTTCCAATCCTACCCCCCCCCCCCCCCCTTATTTTTCTTCTCCTTCTCTTCCTGTCTCCCCCGTTGTGTAAATGGCACATCTAATGTTGTTAAGCTAAACACTAAAGTCGTCGCAATGCACAAAGTAACAAAGTATTCCCTTTGGCCACACTTTATCGATACTTTTAAAAGCCAATATTACTGTGTGTGTGTGTGTGTGGGCTTATGTGTGTGTGTGTGTGTAAGTGTGTGTGTGTGTGCGCTAGTGTGTGTGTGTGGGGGGGGGGGGGGCTAGTGTGTGTGTGTGCTAATCAGTATGTTTCAGCCAAAGTGATTTGTCATTATCATCATCATCATCATCATCATCATCATCATCATCATCATCATCATCATCATCATCATTTTTATTATTTTTATTATTATTATTATTATTATTATTATTATTATTATTATTATTATTATTATTATTATTATTATTATTATTATTATTATTATTATTATTATTATTATATTACTATAATGTTGATGCCAGATTGTCGGGTTTTGGTCTGTCTTTCATTATTTCGTACGGCTATGTGGTCTCGTGGTATGACACTCGCTTTCGAATAGGAAGGTCCAGAGTTCGAGCCTCGCTCGCTCGGCGCATTGTTGAGTCCTTGGAAAAGGCTCTTTACTCACATTCCCTCACAATGAGTACCACCTGGCCGTTAACAGCGTTGTCTTAGTCAGGAAATTTTTTTTTGTTGTAATTTCGCATAATGGGCGGATGTAACTTTTCTACATGTTTCGTGTTGCTGTTGGTCAGGAAATCTCTGTAAACCACTTTGAGCACATTTAGTGCATAATGCGCTATATAAAGGCTCGAGTTGTTTTTAAAAAGATATTTAACCAGTTAACTGCCGTACTCTGGAAAGACACGTATTTAAAAATTTGGTCAGAAAAATCGTCCTCCAAATATCAATTTGGCGCCTTATATTCCACCAATGAAACAAAAGGATAAGTAAAGAAACCAATGTCAATCGAATAAAAGGACCCTCATCTTGACGGAAAAAACTCTCAAACCTGGGACTTCGCGAAGTACTCCTGATATGGATAATATGCGCTTGGCTAAGAAGCTCACAACATTGCCATCCGGAACTATAACGGACCAACACACAAAACTGTGTGTATCCATGAACGTTTATAGTCAGGTTAATACAGTTCAGTGAGCATTACTCATAAACGCGGATGGCAAAAAACAAAATACAAAGACCAAAGTGACGTCACCTTCGAACTATCTATAGATAGTATGCGCTTGGCTAAGAAGCTCATTACATTACCATCCGGAAGTATAACTGACCAACACACAAAACTATGTGTAACCAAGAACTTTTATAGTCTTGGTTAATACAGTTAAGTGAGCATTACTCATAAACGCGGATGGCAAAAGACAATAACAAAGACCTGAGTGACGTCATCTTCTAACTATCTATAGTTTGGACAACGCACAAAGCTATGTGTACATAACCTTAAACGTTTATAGTCTTTGTTAATACAATTTAGTGCGAATTACTCATAAACGCGGATGGCAAAAAACAACAAAAAAACAATAATAAAGACCCGAGTGACGTCATCACCATTCTATCAATACACAAACAAAAGGAACGAGGCTGTTATTAATTTCTGAAAAAAAATTCTCTCATTCGTCTTTGTCCCCCATCTCTAGCTTTTCATTGAAACCCTCAATCCTAGTCAAACCGTAGCCATCGTTAACTTATAGCCTGACACAAGCCGAAAAATGACGTCAAAAGACAAGTCTTTTGCCACAAAAGAAAACAAGTGGTGCGTTGTATTCAATAGGTCAACCAATGAAATAACTTGTTTCCACGAACACTACTAACAACAACTCACTAGGCGGTGGAGAAATCAAATATTGACGTCAAAATGGCAGTCTTTTTGGGTTTCAGTGTCAGGCCGTAGCCTTCGTTAAGTTATATAGCCTGACACTGAAACCCAAAAAGGCTGGTGAGCTGTCGTTAGTAGAGCTCATGGAAACAAGTTATTTCATTGGTTGAACTACTGAATACAACTCACTATCTGGTTTCTGATGTGGCAAAAGACTGGCATTTTGACGTCATTTTTTGGTCAGTGTCAGGCTATCAGTTTACGATGGCTACGCTGACACTGACCAAAATATGACGTCAAAAGACAAGTCTTTGGCCACAAAAAAAAAAAACAAAAAAACAAATCGTGAGTTGTGTTCAACAATTCAACCAATGGCATCACTTTTTTCCTTGAGCTCTACACAAACCTAAAAAGCGACCTCAAACTGTAATTCTTAAAGGGCTCGAGTGTCAGGCTATAGATTGTATGCGCTTGGCTAAGAAGCTCATAACATTGTCATCCGGAAGTATAACGGACCAACATACAACACTGTGTATCCATGAACGTTTATAGTCAGGTTAATACAGTTCAGTGAGTATTACTCATACACGCGGATGGCAAAAAAAAACATTAACAAAGACACGAGTGACGTCAACTTCATTCTATCTATAGCCCGACACAGACCAAAATATGACGTCAAAAGACAAGTCTTTGGCGACAAAAGAAAACAAATCGTGAGTTGTATTCAACAGTCCAACCAATGGAATCACTTCTTTCCTTGAGCTCTACTAACGACAACTCACCAGACGCTACACAAACCTAAAAAACGACGGCAAACTGTAAGTCTTCACTCACTCACTCAATCCTAGAGATTTTTTCTACTTTTCAAAATTGGAAAAAAAAATGTATTAAAAATGAGCATGTACATAGAAAGTTTTATTCAACTACCATTAACATGCAAAATCTAAAAACATTAGCTTTGATACTACGCCTATAATTTGTCTCAGAAAAATGTAATAAATAGGCATGGGGTAAAAGTAACCCGGGTTATAGATAGTATGCGCTTGGCTAAGAAGCTCATAACATTGCCATCCGGAAGTAAAACGGACCAACACACAAAACTGTGTGTATCCATGACCTTTTATAGTCGGGTTAATACAGTTTAGTGAGAACGACTCACAAACGCGCATGGCAAAAACAATAACAAAGGCCTGAGTGACGTCATCTTCGAACTATCTATAGATAGTATGCGCTTGGCTAAGAAGCTCATAACATTGCCATCCGGAAGTATAACGGACCAACACACAAAACTGTGTGTACCCATGAACGTTTATAGTCGGATTAATACAGTTCAGTGAGTATTACTCATACACGCGGATGGCAAAAAACAATAACAAAGACACGAATGACGTTATCTTCGAACTATCTATACTACGGATATCGCCGGTGTTAGGGTTGAGTGAGTTAAAGGGCTCGAGTGTCAGGCTATAAGTTAACAATGGCTACCGTCAAATCCCATAGGAATCCACCCGGCACAATGGATGGATGGCCACACACATGGGGTCTTGATAATAATAATAATAATAATAATAATAATAATAATAATAATAATAATAATAATAATAATAATAATAATAATAATAATAATAATAATAATATGCTTCAACAGTCGTAACGTCACTTCCCTCGTAATGACGCATGGTAACTTAGTAACTGGCTCTAAACTACCGGAATAATGGCGGGCGCCCTTATGAAATTTTCTCCGACGAGCATAAAAGCGTATCCAGATGGGAAAAAAAACATTATAAATCTGATCATGTTTTGACATTTACACATTCTGATCACAAGACATGAAAAGTTCTATCCAGCATGAAGAATAAAAAGTACCGATTTTCTTTGTTTATATATATATATATATATATATATATATATATATATATATATATATATTATATATATATATATATATATATATATACGTTAACCAAACATAATACAGTGCATAACAGAGAAATTATTTAAAAAGGAAAAAAAATATCATCTCCCAAAACTAACTATACATTTGACAGTTCCCCTTTCAGCCAGGGTATCCGGCTAGGGCCAGGACAAAACCAAGTGATCTCATTCCAAGACAAAGACAGAAAGCAAGTTGGAAAATAGAGATATAGGGGGATAGAAGACACAGTAAGTATCTCCCTACCCACTATGGGAGTTAGGAAACCCCACTGGGTTAGTAGCCATCGTTATGTTATATCCTGATACTGAAATCCAAAAGGACTGGCAGTTTGACGTCATTATTTGGTTTTTGCACCGTCTAGTGTGTTGTCGTTAGTAGTGCTCATGGAAACAAGTTATTTCATTGGCTGAACTATTGAATACAACTCACGATTTGTTTTCTTTTGTGGCAAAAGACTAGCATTTTTCGTCATTTTTTGGTCAGTATCAGGTCATAACTTTACGAAGGCCACGCTAGGTTACCAAATTGAAAAAAATGAAATTACCAATTCTGACCGCATGATTGCTGATGGCAACCCTTCCTTGCTTAGTTCGATTTCTCTGAAAGTATTCGGATGCAACAATCTAGTCCCATTACGTGCATCAGCTGGGGGAAGCGACCCTGTCTGTTTTCATCAGGAATTTGATCAACACGCAGATGGCTATAGAAACAAAGACACGCACACAAAAAAAACCCATTCAGAATTCGATGAATTCTAAAGATTTAGATCTCTCATTAGTCCAATAGTTACTTACTTCCCCTTATACTCTAATTCCCAGAAATGGGCTTTAAGTCTGCGTTTCCATGGAGTAGTCTCCCCGGAAACGTCACTTCCGGTGACCCCGGATGCGCATGCGTTTGATCTTAATTGTGAATCAAACATGGAGGAACTCGAAAACAAAAACTTGTGATTTGTACACGATTGTACGTGGGCGTGAGTACACAAAGCTGGATAGAGTAATGGGTTTCTTTCAATAGATAGTATGCGCTTGGCTAATAAGCTCACAACATTGCCATCCGGAAGTATAACGGTCTAACAACACACACAACTCTGTGTAACCATGAACTTTTATAGTCTGGGTAATACAGTTAAGTGAGAAATACTCATAAACGTGGATGGCAAAAAAAAAAAAAACAAAAACAAAGACCCGAGCGACGTCAACTTCATTCTATCTAAACTTATGATTATTGGGGAAAAAAATAAAGTGCTTATAATACAGCGTAACATCTCCTAAGAAAGACATGAAAAGTTGAGGCTTTACACAGCAAGTCAAAGAACTAGAGCATTTCAAGGGTCACTTCCCAAGACAGCCTTGTACTGGGCAGCAGCAGATGGGAAGAGAAAGCGGGGAAGACCCAAAGAAACCTGGCGAAGGACCATGGAGAAAGAATTAAGTTGAAATGCTCTCAGTTAATCCTCTTCGGGCCTCGGGGTACATAGGGCATCCACCAGACATCTCCATTTTTTGCGATCGGCTGTATTCCAAGACATGCCTCAGGCAGGTCTTGGAATACAGCCGATCGCAAAAAATGGAGATGTCTGGTGGATGCCCTATGTGCCCCTAGGCCCGAAGAGGATTAACTGAGAGCATTTTAACTAGAGCATTTATATAGCGCAATATCCACTAAACGCTGAAAGCTGAAAGCTTTTACAAGGGGTCCTTGAACAACAGCAACACGTAACATATAGAACGAGACATGACGCCTGTTAGGCGATCTTACATATTTTTTCCCCGACAGAGACAACGCTGTTAACGGCCAGGTACTCATTTTACACCTGAGTACGGTGAGAGATTGTGAGTAAAGAGCATTTTCCAAGGACTCAACAATGCGCCGAGCGAGGCTGGAACCCAGGACCTTCCGATCCGAAAGCGAGTGTCATTCCACGAGACCATAGAGCCGCAGAAAGAAGATTTCAAATTAAGAAATTGAGGAGCAGGCACCGGTGTAAGATAGAGAACTGACCAGGTGTGTTTGAAAGGTGCCAGACAAAGCAAGAAAGAAAAATGCAAGAACAAAATAACATCCCAAAAATCAGTCGACCGATCGATGGTTGGATTTATGATAGATATAGATAGATAGATAGATAGATAGATAGATAGATAGAGAGAGAGAGAGAGAGAGAGAGAGAGAGAGAGAGAGAGAGAGAGAGAGAGAGAGAAGGAAAGAAAGAAAGAAAGAAAGAGAGAGAGAGAGAGAGAGAGAGAGAGAGAGAGAGAGAGAGAGGGAAAGAAGGAAAGAAAGAGAGAGAGAGACTCAAAATCAAACTTACACACACACACACACACACACACACACACACACACACCCACCCAATCAGACACTCACACCACCCACTAAACCAACCTACATGCCCCTTCCTCCCCCCCCCCCTCCATCATTCACACTGGCTTTTGATTACCCGATATTCAAAGATAATTTCTCCTTCAGAACTCGTTACCGTTGACCTGATTGGCCATGCCATGCTAATTGTAAATAAAGGTCGTTAAGGGCCGCCTTTAGAAATCTCTGGCCCGAGTTATGTACTATGTAATGAACGTTACCAAAAACATCCTGACCTTTAGTTAACCTGCTGCTGGTCAATGACAGAGCAAAATCCGCTCGCTATAAATAGAAAGAAGTTGACATCACTCAGGTCTTTGTTATTGTTTTTTGCCATCCACTTTTATGAGTAATTAATTTGAAACTTATACCTTTTCCGCCACGACATCATAAGATATCGTCGCCTCGGCATTCCACGAAGGAATATAGATAACTCATCAAACAAGATGTCTGATGTCAACAGGAATCACCCGTGTTGTCCAAGTGAGCAAATTGGGGGTTAATAATCTTGCTTAAGGAAAAAAAAACGGAAGTGCCTAAAGTGGGGCTCGAACCCGGGTCCTAACGGGTCACATTGCAATGCCTTAACCACTCGGCCACTTCGCCTACTAAACTGTAATTAACCAGTGAACCAGACTATAAAAGTTCAAGATTACAGATAGTTTTGTGTGTTTGTTTGCTATACTTCCGGACGGCGATGTTGTGAGCTTCTTAGCCAAACGCATACTATCTATAGACAGATGCTGTGTGTTTATGTAATCGTTTAAGGTTACACATAGTTTTGTGTGTTGGTACGTTGATGAAATGATGGCGATGACGACGACGACGCTAATGATGCTTATGCTGATGATGATGATGGTGATGGTAATGGTGATGGTGTTGCTGATGATGATGATGACGATGGTGATGATGATGATGATGATGATGATGATGATGATGATGATGATGATGATGATGATGATGATGATGAAGTAGACCGAGAAGGACAAATAAAGAAGGGAGAAGAAGGAAAAAAAAAGAGAAGAAGGTGGTTTTATAACTAATGCCCATATAGCCAATATTACACGCCTCAATAAATCGGACCAGTTCTGGACAGGAAATGACGTGTACAGATAAAGACAAGGGGAGACAAATAGCGATAACCTATACACTTACATCCCGTAAATATGGCGGCATTGGGTCAGCGATAATCATAAACCATCTCCTATCACAACGCTCGATGGACAATTCACAACAACCCCCCCCCCCCCCATCCCCGCCCCTAAAAGAAAAAAAAAAAACAAAAAAAAAAAAAAAAACTCCAACAAAAACAAACAAGACAAAAAAAAAAAAAAAAAAAAAAAAGCCAGCAACCAGAAAAAAATCCACCATCAACCCCCCCCCCAAAAAAAAAAAAAAAAAACAAAACAAAAAACCCCCCCCCCCCAAAAAAAAAACAAAAAAAAAAAACAGCAATACAAAGCAAACTAACAAACAGATAAATAAATAAATAAATAAATATATGAAAAATAAATTGAGCTTCTATATAGCACAATATCAACTAATCGTGATCAAAGCGCTTTACAAGGGGTCCCTGGCCAGCAGCAACATTTCCTATTTACTAAACATTTAGGACGAGACACGATGACGCCTGTTAGGCGATATTACAATTTTTTTTTCGAACAGAGACAACGCTGTTAACGGCCAGGTTAACTCATTTTACACCTGCGTACAGTGAGAGAATGTAAGTAAAGAGCCTTTACCAAGGACTCAACTATGCGCCGAGCGAACAAGGCTCAAACCCAGGGCCTTCCGATCCGAAAGCAAGTGTCATACCACAAGACCACACAGCCGTACAATGGACATGAAATGAAAATAATATGAAAAATTGTGTATTAAACAAAGCCAGACAAAGCAAGAAAGAAAAATACAAGAAATAAAAACCCATCCCAAACAATCAGTCTTTATTAATTGAGGATTGTAGGAATCTGTTAGATCTGGTGGAAAGTACTTTGCGATAGACTAGCGTCCTATCCAATAGGTCTGAGGTTCGATCCCCAGTAGAGGAAGATTGTTTTTTTGGGGAGATTTTTTGTCTTGTGTTTTAAAATAATTTTTTTTTCTGCTTTTCATGGCGCTGTTATATACACACTTTTTGTATATCTTTATCTAATACCAGTGCCTCAGAACCAATAGGCCCACGGAGCCGGAGTTTATCCCAGTTTCTACGGCGTGAAATGGACAATAGAAATTGCTTGCTACCGTTTGGATAAGACAATATTCTATCAGACCTAGCTACCCACAGCCTCACTTGAACACGTAGGAAGAGACATGACGGCTTTTAGGCGATAAAACTGGGTGCGGCTATGTGGTCAGGTAGTATGGCATTCGCTTTCGGATCGGAAGGTCTTGGGCATTATTGAGTCCTTGAAAAGCCCCCTTTGCTTACATTCTCCCACCGTACTCAGGTGTAAAATAAGTACCTGGCCGCTAACAGCGTTGTCTCTGTCCGATAAAAAATATGTAATATCACCTAACAACGTCTTGTCCGACATGTTAGTGATGCTATTGGCTGGGGACCCCTGCTGGCAATGTTGTGAGATTCTCTCAGTGAAGCGCATACTAACTATAGATTGATCGAAGATGACGTCACTCAGGCCTTTGTAATTGTTTTTTGCCATCCGCGTTTATGAGTAATTTTCAATAAACTGTATTAACCAGGCTATAAAAGTTCATGGTTACACACAGTTTTGTGTGTAGGTCCGGTATACTTCCGGATGGCAATGTTGTGCACTCCTTAGACAAGCCCATACAATCTATAGAAGGAACTATATTGACGCCACTAAGCTCTTTGTTATTATTTTTAGAAAACAATTTTGGTGATTAGTTCTCATTAAATCACATCAATCATACTATGAACTTTCAAGGTTACACATAGTTTGTTTTGTGTGTTGGTAACACACAAAACTACGTGTAACCTTGAAAATTATACCCGGATGGTGGATGTTGTGAGTATTTTACCTAAACCCAGAGCATCAATACACGCTTTTTTTCAGATTTATTTACTTTGTTGTTGTTTCAATTTTGGAATTCTCTAATTATCGATAACTCGGCTTTTTACGGTTGTACAAAACGATATTGATATTCATGGCTGTTTCCAGAATCTTCCGGAATATCAAAACGATCGCTTGTAATCGCCATTGACGGAATAAACGATATTATCATATCGTATTTCATCATATCGTGTCATATCGATACATATCAAAAACACATAATCAGGTCACACAGATTAAACCATATTTTATAGAAAGGCATCGTATCGTATCGTATCAAATCGTATCGTATATCATATCGTATCGAATACGAAAAAGAAATGGACGACTGATTCGGTCTGGAGATGACGTTTATGTGTAAGTAAGTATCGAGACTTTCATAAATCGAGATATATTAACGATCTGCGATATTTCAAACCGTTGATATATAACTTATTTCCCCGTCAATCTAGACTTTTCATTAACCCTGTAATTGCCGTGTTATGGAAAAAAACCGTGTATCTAAAAATGTGTGCGGCTATGTGGTTTAGTGTTGTTGACAAAGGGGAAACCCGAAACGTCTACATTATCTGTTTTCGTATATTAAATCGAGGCTTACATTCAATTTCACATTGTAATTTCGTTAATACATCAGACTTCTAGATACGCCGACCTGGCAACTACTATGAAAAATTCGTAAAATTAACGAAATTTTGGCTGCAACCAAGTCATCAATCACATGATTTGTTGCTGTACAACGATTGGATATTTCTTTAAAAATGTAAACACTCTGCTTTGTTTATGAAAGCTGTAAACATACACGTGTCAAGATGAACACAATGACCAATCGTGATGTTAGATATTTCGAAAGCTGTGAGCACTTTTCACTATGTGGGTCACTTTGAACACATTTGTGACCCTTCGCCTCAAAACGGTATTAAGTAGGGTTGTTAAAGTGTTGAAAATTGAATTTATAGACAGAAAGATCAGACTTGTGTTGAGTTTGTATGTTTTATTGAGGAGAATGGCAACCATATTTTAGGGTGCTGATGCCAACAATTTATATTTTTGACCAGTTTAACATTAAATTCGGTTTTTAATCATCTGGTTCGTTCCGACATAATACCGTTTTGAGACGATGGGTCACATTTTGCAATGTGACCTATGACCTCTAGCACATGGAAAGTTCATATAGATCGCCCCTATTTCAGAACGTCATCAGCATCGTCTCTAAGTCATTAAAACTCATTGAAAACGAAAGTTGATGCCACAGTGCCAAAATGGCAAGGATTTTGAAGTGTTATTTAATCATTGTGAGGTTAAAAGTGTGGCTATGTGGTGGTCTTGTGGTATGACACTCGTATTCGGATCGGAAGGTCCTGGGTTCGAGCCTCGCGCTCGGCGCATAGTTGAGTCCTTGAAAGAGGCTCTTTACTCACACTCTTTCACCTTACTCAGATGTAAAATGAGTAGGTACCTGGCCGTTAAAAGCGTTATCTCTGTCCGAAAAAAAATGTAGTATCGCCTAACATGTCCCATCTGAATGTTAAATGTTGCTGTTGGCCAGGAGCTCTTGTAAAGCGCTTTGAGCACATTTAGTGGATAGTGCCCTATATAAAAGCTCAATTTTTTTGGCTAAGAAACTCACAACATTGCCATCCGGAAGTATAACGGACCAACAGTCAAAACTCAAAACTATGTGTAAACTTAAACGTTTTTAGTCTGGTTAATACAGTTTAGTGGTAATTACTCATAAACACGGGTGGCAAAAAAAAAAAAAACAAAAAAAAAAAAACAAAAACAAAAACAAAACAAACTATAACAATGACCCGAGTGACGTCGACTTCGTTCTATCTATAGTCTGGTTAATACAGTTTAGTGATAATTACTCATAAACGCAGATGGAAAAACCTAAAAAAAAAAACAAAAAAAAAAAAACAAAAAAAAAAAAAACAAACAAAAAAAAAAAAACAACAACCCCCCCCCCCCCAAAACAAAACAAAACAAAACCCCAAAGACCCGAGTGACGTCAACTTCATTCTATTTTCTATACCTTAATTTTCCTGTCAAACTCGAAATTTCATTAAAGTGGCATTATAAAAAAGTCTCGCCAAAATTTAAAATAAAAAAAGAAAGAAAATGAATTTGGGGTGAAGGAAGGGGGGGGGGGGGGGGGGGGGGGTGAGTGGAAAAAAAGGTTGGGGGGGGGGGGGGGGGGGGGGTTGTTGAGATTCCGTGGATACGTGTGAGTTAAAAATTTTCAGAAATTCATCATCTTCAAACTTCCTTGTAAAAACCCACAGCGTGCCCGAGGCACTTCCGGTTGA
This sequence comes from Berghia stephanieae, assembly GCF_034508935.2. Taxonomy (NCBI): domain Eukaryota; kingdom Metazoa; phylum Mollusca; class Gastropoda; order Nudibranchia; family Aeolidiidae; genus Berghia; species Berghia stephanieae. The sequence goes on along the minus strand of NC_088368.1, from coordinate 42,491,918 downwards.
TACGTCTGAAGTTGAAAGTATATAATTGGGCGACGGAGTCCGTGTTTTGGTGAGAACCCCCCCCCCCCC
>NC_088368.1:42449349-42486849 GCF_034508935.2 Berghia stephanieae | reverse complement strand
CAGGGGTATGGGGTATTGGATGGACACGAGGACAGTGTGGATGTAGAACGGGAGATCTTCTATCCCAGCTGGGGGGTTCTCCCGGCATTGGAGCATCTCCAGAGGTCCTTCCTTCACGGAGCGGACCCAGTAGAACAGCGGGAAAGGCAGGGCTGTCGTGATGGCCACGGTCCAGATCACGGTGATCACGATGGAGGCAGATCTGGGGGTTGGAATAGTTGAGTATACAAAAGTAGTGGTGGTTCTATTTATTATCGTTACCAAACAACCTTTTGCAGATATGGGGGTTGGAATAGTTGAGTATAGATAGTATGCTAAGAAGCTCATAACATTGCCACCCGGAAGTATAACGGACCAACACACAAAACTGTGTGTATCCATGAACGTTTATAGTCGGGTTAAAACAGTTCAGTGAGCATTACTCATAAACGCGGATGGCAAAAAACAATAACGAAGACCTGAGTGACGTTGACGTCATCTTCTATATATTATCGTTACCAAACAACCTTTTGCAGATCTGGGGGTTGGAATAGTTGAGTATAGATAGTATGCGCTTGGCTAAGAAGCTCATAACATTGCCATCCGAAGTATAACGGACCAACACACAAAAATGTGTGTATCCATGACGTTTATAGTCGGGTTAAAACAGTTCAGTGCGCATTACTCATAAACGCGGACGGCAAAAAACATCAACAAAGACCCGAGTGATGTTATCTTCGAACTATCTTTACAAAAGTTGTAATCGTGGTGGTTCTATTTATCTTTACCAAAACAACAGTATTTGAAAGCTTTTGTAAACATCAATGGCTACAACACGAAACATGAGAAAATGTGAACGAAGTGCTTTTTCCAAGGACTTAACTATGCGCCGCTTAGAGTAGGACTCAAACCATATGCTCTCCGATCCGAAGACCAATGTCCTACGACTAAATCCATCCTATGCGCACCACTCCTCCACCCCCCCCTTCCCACCCACGACTCTTCATCTTACATTGTAATTGAATGTCAAGAAAAGATTTTAAAACTCAAAACAATTTAATCAGTCAACTGCCGTACTTTGGACAAAAACACCTATTTAAAAATTTGGCCAGAAAACTCGTCCTTCAAATATCAATCGATTAAAACAACCCTCATCGTGATAAAAACTCTCAAACCTGGGACTATATCAAAGACTTCGCGAGGTCCCAGGTTTGAGAGTTTCTCCTCCAAGATGAGGGGGTAATTTAAATTAAATCGATCGATATTTGAAAGGATAAGTTTTCTGGCCAAATTTTTAAATATGTCTTTTTTTTCGAGTAAGGGGAGTTAACTGGTGGTGAAACAACTGTTGAAGTGTGGGAAATTGATTTTAGAACGAATAAAAACAACATGAGCAATTTTGAGACAGGCGGGGATGGAAAAAAGGCTTTAGACCTGTCAACTACTACGAAAATTCCGTAGAAAAAAACGAATTTTGGGTCCTAATAGGATTCAATAGTCTGATGTCACGTCCGCCCAGCAACAAGCAGCTTGGTTCTAAACAAAGAAAATCGGTACTTTTTATTCTTCATGCTGGCTAGAACTTTTTCACATGTCATGTGATCAGAATGTATAAAAGTAAAAAAAAAATGATCAGATTTATAATGTTTTTCTCCTCTGGATACACTTTTATGTTCGTCGGAGAAGTATTTCATATGGGCGTCCGCCATTGTTCCGACAGTTTAGAACCAGTTACTAAGTTACTATGCGTCAATACGAGGGAAGTGACGTCACGACTCATGAATTGTATATAACAATTATATATAAAGATCTTCAATTCAATAAACTTCTTTATAACCAAGTTTTGTTGCCAGAACTGGTACAAGTATATAGATAGTATGCGCTTGGCTAAGAAGCTCACAACATTGCCATCCGGAAGTATAACGGACCAACACACAAAACTATGTGTAATCTTGAAGGTTTATAGTCTGGTTAATACAGTTAAGTGAGAAGTACTCATAAACGCGGATGGCAAAAACAATAACAAAGACATGAGTGACGTCATCTTCGAACTATCTATATAGATAGTATGCAGATGACGCCACTCAGGCCTTTGTTATTGTTTTTGCCATCCGCGTTTGTGAGTTGTTCTCACTAAACTGTATTAACAAGACTATAAAATTTCATGGTTACACAGAGTTTGTGTTTTGGTCTGTTATACTTCCGGATGGCAATGTTGTGAACTCCTTGGCCAAGCGCATTCTATCTATAAAGAACAAATTGGTCATTTTTTAAATGGTAGTTATAATGTCTACTGTGTTGTTATTACCCCCTGAAACATTATGTTACATATAGTTTTGTGGATAGGTACGTTATGTCCGGCTGGTGGATGATGTGAGTATTTTACCTAAATTCATAGGCTCAATAATGTTTTTATGTTTTTAAGTGTTTTACGGCGCTTGCAACACATTTAGGTTATATCAGCGCCAGTAAAAAGGAAGAAAATGGGATAGTAAAAAGTTTTAAAGTTACAATTAAAGCACCCAAGAAAAAGTAAGACAAAGGGGAACTGAGAACAAATAGGGATCAGATGTAGATTCCAAGAGCACACCACCAATGTACTTAGTTTGAGATCACCTACAAGTCTCATCCAGACACAAGCACAAAATCCAACAAAGAGGAATACACTCAAATGCTTACATTATACATTCAAAATAAAAATAATAATACATAACAGAGAGATGATTTACAAGGAAAAAAATATCATCTCCAATAACAATAACTATGCATTTGACTGTTTCCCTCCCAGGCAGGACTCCGGCCAGGACCAGGACAATACCAAGTAATCTCATTCCAAGACAAAGACAGAAAGCATGTTGGAAAACAGATATAAGGGGATAAAAGACACAGTATGTACCTCCCTGCCCGTTATGGGAGGTCAGGATCCCCACCCAGTAGGGTCAATAAGGTACAGATCTGAAAAAAAATATATGAAATAGTGCCAGAAAAAGCAGAGAGAATAATAAACCAGCAGATTTTTGACCAATCAAAACATGTAATTTGTGACACACCTTCACACGTGCTCGGACAAACATAGATGGTTGCTTATAAAAAAGAAAGTGAATGAATTTTCGGCATCTCTGTGATCGTTGTTGTTGTTTTTATAGATAGTTCGAAGATGACGACATTCACGTCTTTGTTATTGTTTTTTGCCATCCGTGTTTATGAGTAATGCTCACTGAAATGTATTAACCCGACTATAACCTTTCATGGATACACACAGTTTTGTGTGTTGGTCCGTATACTTCCGGATGGCAATGTTATGAACTTCTTAGCTAAGCGCATACTATCTATGCCGCCAAATGGATGACTAGTTACAGGCAATGAGATGGTGAGATAGTGGCTTTGTTAAGGTGACTAATAAACGTTTATGAACGCCACTAAGAAAAGAATAATTGAGCTTTATATAGCGCAATATCCACTAAATGTGTTCAAAGCGCTTTACCAGGGGGTCCCTGGTCAAAAGCAACATTTAACATAGGACGGGACATGACGCCTGTTAGGCGATATTACACTTTTTTCGGACAAAGACAACGCTGTTAACGACCAGGTACTCATTTTACACCTGAGTACGGTGAGAGAATGTGAGTAAAGAGCCTTCTCCAAGGACTCAACTATGCGCCGATCGCGAGGCTCGAACCCAGGACCTTCCGACCCGAAAGCGAGTGTCATACCACCCCACATAGCTACTATCACATGCAACTCATTCGTCTGGAGTGTTTCAATCAACGATGGCTACTCATAGATACGCATCGTCTGCTATAGATAGTATGCAGATGACGTCACTCAGGCCTTTGTTATTGTTTTTGCCATCCGCGTTTGTGAGTTGTTCTCACTAAACTGTATTAACCAGACTATAAAAGTTCATGGTTACACAGAGTTTGTGTGTTGGTCCGTTATACTTCCGGATGGCAATGTTGTGAACTCCTTGGCCAAGCGCATTCTATCTATTATCGGACAAAGTTGAGTCACTCAGGTCTTTGTTATTGTTTTTTGCCATCCGCGTTTATGAGTAATGCTCATTGAACTGTATTAACCTGACTAAAAACGTTCATAGATACACACAGTCTTGTGTGTCAGATATTATGCGCTTGGCTAAGAAGCTCATAACATTGCCATCCGGAAGTATAACGGACTAACACACAAAACTGTGTGTATCCATGAACGTTTAGAACCAAACTGCTGGTTGCTGGCTGGGCGGACGTGACATCAGACTATTGAATCCTATTTTCATGTTTTGACTTTTATACATTCAGATCACATGACATGTGAAAACGTTCAATCCAGCTTGATGAATAAAAATTACCGATTTTCTTTGTTTAGAACCAAGCTGCTGGTTGCTGGGCGGACGTGACGTCACACTATTGAATCCAGTTGCAAAGTTTTCACAGCTTTTGAAATATCCAACATTACAATTGGTCAATTTTTCCAGCTTGTTTGTTTGTTTGCTTTTAAGGGTTTTACGGCGCATGCAACACATTTAGGTTATATCAGCGCCAGTAAAAAGGAAGAAAATGGGATAGTAAAAAGTTCTAGAATTACAATTAAAGCAAAAAAAAAAAAAAAAAAAAAAGAAAAGGGAAGACAAAGGGGAATTGGTACAGATAGGAAACAGATGTAGATTCCAAGAACACACCGTCAAAGTACTTAGTTTGAGATCACCTAAAAGTCTCATCCAGACATAAGCACAGGTCCCAACTAAGAGGAATACACTCAAATGTTTACCAATAATATAATACAATATGTAAACTAAATATAATACAATGCATAACAGAGAGATGATTTACAAGGCAAAAAAATATCATCTCCCAAAACTATAACTATACATTCGACTGTTTTCCTCCCAGCCAAGGAACTCTGGCCAGGGTCAGGACAAAACTAAGTAATCTCATTCCAAGACAATGACAGGTAACAATTGGAAAACAGGTATGGGGGGATAGAAGACACAGCACGTACCTCCCTGCCCACTATGAGAGGTCAGGATCCCCACCCAGGTTTCCAGCTTGGCACATGGGTATGTTTCCAACTTTCATTACAAAGCAGCGTGTTGAAGCATAAAAAGTACCGAGTTTCTTGGTTTAGAACCAAGCTACTGGTTGCTGGGCGGGCGGACGTGACGTCAGACTATTGAACTCTATTGCGGCGATGTGGTCTAGTGGTATGACACTCGCTTTCGGATCGGAAGGTCCTGGGTTCGAGCCTCGCGCTCGGCGCATAGTTGAGTCCTTGGAAAAGTCTCTTTACTCACATTCTCTCACCGTATTCAGGTGTCAAATGAGTACCTGGCCGTTAACAGCGTTGTCTTTGTCCGAAAAATTGTAAAATCGCATAACAGGCGTCATGTCTCGTCCTACATGTTAAATGTTGCTGTTGACCAGGGACCCTTGTCAAGCGCTTTTAGCACATTTAGTGGATATTGCGCTATATAAAGATCAATTATTATTAATTATTATTAGACTATTGAATTCAATTGCAAAGTTTTCACAGCTTTTGCATGGGTATGTGTACAACTTTCATAAACAAAGCAGTGTGTTGAAGCATAAAAAGTACCGAGTTTCTTTTTTCTAGAACCAAGCTACTGGTTGCTGGCTGAGCGGACGTGACGTCAGACTATTGAAGCCTATTGCGTTGTTTTGTTACTCACCGTTTGCTGCAGCCTGCGTGGAAAGGGTGGATAACTGCGATGTATCTATCCACGGCGATGACCGTTAGAGTGAAGATGCTGACGTTGACACTGACCACTTGTACAAAGGGGGCGAGTGGACACATGAAATTGGCTAGGACCCACCTCTGTAACAGGGCAGCTTGAAACTGTGGGAGACAAGAAAAGGAAAATATCAGGTTATTTATACATTGCGTTTTGTTAAAAAAAAACCAAACTCGTAACACTCGACAGCCGGATATAAAGTAGCAACACACACAAAACCCCGTGTGGTGTCCGGGGTCCTTAAACTGAGAGGGTCAAGAATAGCCCAACGCCAAGCCAGCGTGTCGTAAAAGGCGACTAATGGTGTGTGATTCCCCCATCTTTGAGTCACCTGGTCCTCCAGGTTGGGGGTTGGCAAAGGGTTAACACCCCTTTCCGTTAAACTCAAACCGTTACAGAAACACAGACAGACAAACCAAATCCTTTTTTTAGCTTGGGTGACCGAAGAGTTTCTGGAATTATACAGAGAAGTGGTAAGACCTTCAATGAGATAAAAAAGTTGGCTCGGGATAGAGAAGGATGGAAACTGTTTGTCTGTGGCCTATACCCTGACCCAGGGTGAAAAAGGCAATGATGATGATGAACACACACAAAACAATATGTAAGTTTAAAAGTTTATAGATAGATCAAAGTTGACGTCACTCGGGTCTTTGTTATTTTATTTTTTTTTGCTATCCGCGTTTATGAGCAATTCTCACAAAACTGTATTATCCAACTATAAACGTTCATGGTCACACAAAGTTTTGTGTGTCGGTACATTTTATGTATGTTTTTGTTTTTAATGTTTTTACGGCGCTTGCAGCACATTAAGGTCATATCAGCGCCAGTAAAAAGGAAGGAAATGCGATAGCAAAAAGTGCTAGAATTACAATTAAAGCACAAAAGAAAATGTGAGACAAAGGGGAATTGGTTCAAATAAGGAACAGATGAAGATTCTAAGAGCACACCGTCAAAGTACTTAGTTTGAGATCACCTAAAAGTCTCATCCAGACACAAGCACAGGTCCCAACCAAGAGGAATGCAGTCAAATGTGTACAAATCATATAATATAATATGTAAACTAAACATAATACAGTGCATAATAGAGAGATGATTTACAAGGAAAAAATATCATCTCCAAAAAATAACTATACATTTGACTGTTTCCCTCCCAGCCAAGGAACTCCGGCAAGGATCAGGACAAAACTAAGTAATCTCATTCCAAGACAATGACAGGAAACAATTGGAAAACGGGTATGGAGGATAGAAGACACAGCATGTACCTCCCTGCCCACTATGGGAGGTCAGGATCCCCACCCAGTATGTACGTTTTACTTCAGGATGGCTATGTTGTGAGTTTATTAGCCAAATGCATACTATCTATAGATAGTGCGCAATTAATTGGCTTTGGAAAAGCCTCTTTACTCACATTCTTTCGCCGTACTCCGGTGTAAAATGAGTACCTGGCTGTAAACAACGTTGTCTCTGTCCGAAAAAAATTATTGTAATATCCCTGACAGGCGTTACTGTCCTGCGAGTTAAGTGTTAATAATAATAATAATGCTGAAAACTTATATAGAGCTATAACTCCGAGACACCAGACTCTAAGCGCTTAAATTACAAATTACTTTGGCTGAAACATATTCATTCACACACACAAGCACACACACACACACACATACACACACACAACACAACACACAACACAAACCAAACCTATCTTGCTTCTCATACCATCTACTAAAATCGAAACAAATATGTTTTAAGCGAACTTTTAAAAATAGACAAAGATTCTTTTTCACGAATGCTCTGCGCTAAGGCGTTCCAAATAGAGGGTCCGAAATGAGAAAAGGATCTCATTCCAGCATTTTTCCGAATTCGAGGGACAACTAGTTTTGTGGAATCACTGGCCGAACGTAAGGGGCGGGGTTTTGAATATCTTTCAATTAGTTCCGAAATGTAGGAAGGGACAGTACCTTCAAGACAACGATACACTAAAAAGTGTGGCTGTTGTCCAGGTGGTAGTGAGGATGATGTGGTGTTGGTGGTTGTAGTAATAGTAGTAGTAGTAGTAGTAGTAGTAGTAGTAGTAGTAGTAGTAGTAGTAGTAGTGATGATTACGATGTGATTATGGCTGTAGTAGTAGTAGTAGTAGTAGTAGTAGTAGTAGTAGTAGTAGTAGTAGTAGTAGTAGTAGTAGTAGTAGTAGTAGTAGAGTAGTAGTGGTAGTGATGATGATGGTACTGGTTCTAGTTGTAGTAGTGGCAGTAGTTGTAGTAGTAGTGATGCTAATAAATAGAGGTGAAAAATGAGTCAATAAAGTGGAGATAAAGATAAAGGGAGTAAATCTGACTCATGAATGAACAATACAAAACAAACGACGTTTCGGCCCTTGGCCTTTATCAAGTAAACACAGAATACATATATTCTTAGATTAGATTGTCATAATAATATAGGCGAAAATTTGTACTCGTAAATGTGTGTGTGTGTGTGTGTGTGTGTGTGTGTGTGTGTGTGTGTGCAATAGAAGAGAGAGAGAGAGAGAGAGAGAGAGAGAGAGAGAGAGAGAGAGAGAGAGAGAGAGAGAGAGAGAGAGATGAAAAAATAATATATATATATATATATATATATATATTTTTTTTTTTTTTTTTTTTTTTTTTTTTTTCAAGAATAAGGTAGGGGGGATGGGGGCCGAAACGTCGTTTGTTTCGTGTTGTTCATTCATGAGTCAGATTTACTCCCTTTATCTGTATCTCCACCCCTTGTAAATCGCGTTGAGCACGTTTAGTCGGTATTGCGCTATATAAAAGCTCAATCTGTTTCATTAACTTTACGTTTGAAGTATTCACTGTGTATTAGTTTTTCATTAACTTAAGATGTCGTTCATAGCGATAAGCGAGGTTCGAACCCAGGACCTTCCGATCCGGAAGCGAGTGTCATACCACTAGACCACATATAGCCGGAGTTTACCCTAGATTCTAGAGATAGAATGAAGTTGACGTCACTCGGGTCTTTGTTTTTGTTGTTTTGCCATCCACGTTTATGAGAATTCCCATTTAACTGTATTATCCAGACTTTTAAAGTTCATGTTTACACATAGTTAATGTCAAGAGAAAAAAAACACACACACAAAAACCCTCAACAAAAACAAACAAACAAAAATAGAAAGAGTAAAAATAAAGTTTAAAAAATAACAATCTCTCTCCCCCCCCCCCCCCCCTAAGAAAAACCCCCAAACCCCCGCCCCCCCCCCCCCTTCAAAAAATCCCAAACAAATAACGAAACAACAGCAACAAAAAATAACCTCCAGCAAAATAAACAAACAAACCAAAAGAAAAAGCAAATTAAAAAAAAGGTAACAACCAAATAATCCCCGCCCCCACCCCAACCCCCCCCCACCAAAAAAAAAAAAAAAAAAAAAAAAAATCCCCGAAAAATCCCCGAAGAAAAAAAAAGAATAACAACAAAAGAAATCCTCAAACCAAACCAAAAAAAAAAATAAATTAAATACAACCCAAAAAAGATATACCAACCAAAAAAAAAAACAAAACAAAAAAACAACCCCCCCCCCCCCCCAAAAAAAAAACCCAACACAAAACAAACAAACAAGCAAAAACTAGACTCGATCAACGTTTAAAGCTAATAAAGCACGGGACAGCCGAGCAAAACATCTTATTCGCCTCATTACTCCAAGTATTCGCCTGGACATAAACATAATTTGCGCACTGTAGCCTTCAGCGAGTCATCTCGCCCTAGATCACGGGGCAATGTTCTAACGGCTAGCCAGGGTATTTATCGTTTTGAATGACATGGGCATTTATATTGCGCAATTTCCGCTAAACGTGCTCAAAGCTGGACATAAACATAATTTGCGCACTGTAGCCTTCATCAAGTCATCTAGCCCTAGCTCACAGGGCAATGTTCTAAAGGCTAGCCAGGGTATTTATCGCCTTGAAAGATGTGTACATTTATATTGCGCAATATCCGCTAAACGTGCTCAAAGCTGGACATAAACATAATTTGCGCAATGTAGCCTTCAGCAATTCATCTTGCCCTAGCTCTCAGAGAAATGTTCTAATGGCTAGCCAGGGTATTTATCGTTTTAAATGACATGGGACATTTATATAGCGCAATATCCGATAAACGTGCCATGTATTGACTTTGACACAAACATAATTTGCGCACTGTAACCTTCAGCAAGTCATCTTGCCCTAGCTCACAGGCCAATGTTCTAACGGCTAGTAAGGGTATTTAGCGCATTGAAAGACATGAGCATTTATATTGCGCAATTTCCGCTAAACGTGCTCAAAGAGCTTTCTTTACAAGAGGTTCCCTTGCCAACAGCAACACGTGAAATGTAGGAATAGACTAGCCATGGCGCCTGTTAGTACGCCTCAGAGTCATGGGCCCATGGAGCGAGTAGAAATTGCTTTCTATCCTTTGGATAGTCATTCTAATGGGTGCCACTATGTTTTGTTTTGTTTTTAATGGTTTTACGGCGCTTGCAACACATTAAGGTCATATCAGCGCCAGTAAAAAGGAAGAGAATGGGATAGTTCTAGAATTACAATTAAAGCGCAAAAGAAAAGGTAAGACAAAGGGGAACTGGTTCAAATAGGGAACAGGTGTAGATTCCAAGAGCACACGTTAAAGTACTTAGTTTGAGATCACCTAAAAGTCTCATCCAGACTCAAGCACAGGTCCCAACTAAGAGGAATACACTCAAATGGTTAACAATCATATAATATAATATGTAAACTAAACATAATACAATGCATAACAGAGAGATGATTTACAAGGAAAAAAATCATCTCCCAAAACTATAACCATACATTCGACTGTTTCCCTCCCAGCCAAGGAACTCCGGCAAGGATCAGGACAAAACTAAGTAATCTCATTCCAAGACAATGACAGGAAACAATTGGAAAACAGGTATGGGGGGATAGAAGACACAGCATGTACCCCCCTGCCCACTATGGGAGGTCAGGATCCCCACCCAGTGGGTGCCACTAGTTATCACACGATCTTCTCGATCATAATATTATAAACGTGTAAGTTTACACATGTGTTGGTTTCATTCATCAAACAGTAGAACAGTGGGTATTTTACTTAGGCACATACCATCGATAGTAAAACCTGTGTATTTTGCTATGTTTACCAATCACTGTCATTGTTTACATTATAACGAACATCGCACTTTATAAAAGCTCTATTTTTTTGTCTTATTATTTTTTACATTAGATAATCTACATTACAAAATCAAACGGACATTTCTGAAAAAAAAAAAACACATAAAGAAACAAAACCAAAAAAGAAAAAATAAAAAAAATAAATACAACCAAAAAAACAAAAAAAACAACAAAAAACAAAAAAACAAGCAAACAAAAAAAAAAAACCCGGTAAGACAAACAAACCAACGAACAAAAGAACCAAAACCCTTGAGCTTTTACGTAGTGTAATATCCACTAAACGTGCACAAAGCTCTTTACAAAGGGGTTCCCAAGCCAACAGCAACACTTAACATGTAGGACGAGACATGACGCCTGTTAAGCGATATTACAACTTTTTTCTTCCGACAGACACAACGCCGCTCTTAACGAGCAGGTAGGTTACTCATTCACACCTGAGTAAAGTGAGAGAATGTATGTAATTAAAGATCCTTTTCCAAGGACTCATCTATGCGCCGCTGATCAGAGGAGCGGAGTGACTCGAACCCAGGACCCTCCCTACCCGAAGGCCATCGAGTGTCATCATACCGCACAAGACCCCAAAGTCGTACAAGATTAGTCGATTCTCTGTGACGTGTCGTGCTTTCTGTTCAACGGGCTTCGAACTTAAATCAATTCCCGACACCCCCACTACCCCCCCCCCCCCCCTAGAGTAATGAAAATAAAACACAAACAAAAAACACACACAAAAATCAAAAACAAAAAAACAAAACAGACAAAACAAAACAGAACCCAACGTGACAATGGTATTTAGGATAAGAAAAATACTCCACAAAATTAAAGTTACAATTCCACAAAACAAAACAAAACAAAAGCAGACAAAATCAAAAACAAAAGCAAAAAAAAAAAACAAAAAACAAAAAACAAACCCAAAGCAAACAAACACAAAAAAAACAAAACAAAACATATATCTAAAACATAACAAAACATATATCTAAAACAAAACAAAACATATATCTAAAACAAAACAAAACATATATCTAAAACAAAACAAAACATATATCTAAAACAAAACAAAACATATATCTAAAACAAAACAAAACATATATCTAAAACATAACAAAACATATATCTAAAACAAAACAAAACATATATCTAAAACAAAACAAAACATATATCTAAAACAAAACAAAACATATATCTAAAACAAAACAAAACATATATCTAAAACAAAACAAAACATATCTAAAACAAAACAAAACATATATCTAAAACAAAACAAAACATATATCTAAAACAAAACAAAACATATATCTAAAACAAAACAAAACATATATCTAAAACAAAACAAAACATATATCTAAAACAAAACAAAACATATATCTAAAACAAAAAAAAACATATATCTAAAACAAAAAAAAACATATATCTAAAACAAAACAAAACATATATCTAAAACAAAACAAAACATATATCTAAAACAAAACAAAACATATATCTAAAACAAAAAAAACATATATCTAAAACAAAACAAAACATATATCTAAAACAAAAAAAAACATATCTAAAACAAAAAAAAAAACAACGTAAGCGATATTGCAATTTTGTTCCCGACAGAGACAACTCTCTTAACGAGCAAGTACTCATTTCACACCTGAGTAAAGTGAGAGAATGTATGTAATTAAAGATCCTTTTCTAAGGACTCATCTATGCGCCGCCGATCAGAGGAGCGGAGTGACTCGAACCCAGGACCCTCCCTACCCGAAGGCCATCGAGTGTCATCATACCACACTAGACCCCAAAGTCGTACAAGATGAGTCGATTCTCTGTGCCGTGTCGTCGTGGCGTTATAAATTGTCCCTTTGCTAAATCGATAAAGAATTCGAAAGGTCGAGCCCCCGAGTAATTTCATTTCTCCCTCCATTACTTAATGGAAATTATCTAAAAATCTGTTCGATAGGCTTCTAACTTAAATTAATTCCCAACCCCCCCCCCCCCACTCCCGCCCACGTAGAGTAAGAAAAACTTAAAAGCAAGGAACACACAAAAACAAAAAAAAAACAACATACCAAAACAAAACAAAACCCAACGTAACAAAGGAGAAGGGATAAGAATAATACTCCACAAAATTAAAGTTACAACTCCACAAAACAAAAGAAAAGAAAGAAAAAAAATACCAAAAAAAAAAAAAACTAAAAAAAAAAAAAAAAAAAAACAAAAAAAAAAAACAAACAAACAAAAAAAGTTTTTTAAAAATTAATACAAAACAACAAAAAAAAAAACAAAAACAAAAACAAAACAAAACAAAAAACAAAACATCGTCAGAGACAACGTAGGATTGTGTGGGTCAAAATATCTTTTGAAGTTTCAATAACCGAAGAAAAAAAAAACGTTAAAAAATCCATTAAAAAATCCAATTAAGAAATTAAGGAGCAGGCACCAGTGTAAGATAACGATATGAAAAAGTGTGTTTAAAACAGTCCCAGACAAAGCAAGAAAGAAAATACCAAAAAGTCCCAAAAGTCAGTCTTCTTCAATTGGGGATCGAACTTCAGATCTCTTGATTACCGATGTAACGTCCTACCATCACAGCTGGGTCCGTTTTCATGAACGCGGAATAGCGCTTAGTCTCTGACTTATAAAAATCTGATTTCATGTGAGCTGACTAAGCAAGTCCCAGACTAAAACTACGTCACCTCCGGACTTAGTTTGGCCAAGTTTTAGTCATTTACTGAGGCCGGACTTCATGCTTCGGTCTGAGACTAGGTACTAGGATATATCATAGCGTCGACAAGATAGCAGCTATTTTTAGATTGAGAGAGCTTTGATTCGGAAGGAACAATACGTCGGTTACGAATAACAAAGGCAAAAAGTGTCCATTGACCTAATATAGAATTGACAGTCGACCATGGCCATTATTGTAGTCTAATCAGTCGACAATCAATATCACGTGATTTCATTCATCATGGCAAAAGCAAGTTCAAATATGAAACGGAACGAAATTTTATCAATCGCAGATGTGTTGTTAATTTCCTCTTTGGAAATCTTTTGCGTTGAAAACATGAAGTCTGGTATCTTACCGGCCATCGTGTACTAGAGAGCGTGATGTTACCAGCACAAAATAGCCGAATTAGTCACCGTCCTTACAACACCCACTTCTAGGCAAGTGACTAGCTGGTCAGGGACTAGAAAACGTTCATAAAATCCGATTTTTAAAAGTCATTTGCTCCGCTCAGGCTTAAGACTAGCACGTCATTTACTAGACTAGTAAATAACAAAATCTTGTCCGCGTTCATGAATGAAAACGGGCCCTGAGAGGTTTCAATAGCTGGGACGATTCAATTCCTGTATTCATTAAAAGGGTACGCGCGTTACGCTGCGAACTGTCGAGTTGCATCACACAACACATACATTGAACACGAAAGGACAAGGTCAAAGACATTAGAGAAACCCTATTTTTATTTTTTAACCCTCTTCTTACCAACCATAGGAAAATCATCACATTCGTTACGATCCAACCAGCACTTTTATCATTCTGATTTCTTTTGTAAATCACACAATTTAAAGAAAAATGTTTTATTATTGCTATAAAAACGTGACATTGTGTTCTAGAGTTCATTTTGCTGATCAATTTTATTCTAAGAATGTATTTGTTGCTTCGTTGAGGAAGAAAATGTGTTGTGTTGGATGTCTGTGAAATTTTGGGGAAAATTCTGAAAATGGCTGGTGAGGAAAGGGTTAAACTATTAAATTGAGAAATCACAAAGCAGGCCCTGGTGTAAGATAAAGATTCATTGATCTGGTGCGGCCTATTGTAACCGCTCAAACAGATTTAAGATTTCGAGTCCGCATCGGCCGAATTTTGAAACCCCCCCCCCCCCCCCCCCCCCCCCCGAACAGAGGCGTATAAATACGATGAAACAAGTGTATAAATAGCTAACAGCGAATGGACATTGCGTGTTATTACATTGAAGGGGTTTAACATTTCAGGGATACACCAGTAAGACACACGCAATGTCCTTTCCTTGCTGTTAGCTTTTAAGATCACGTGGTCTTAATGCCAGGGGTTACAAAATCCAGAATTTGATTAGGGTAAGGAAAAAAAAAACCACACAGGAAAGAAAAGCCACACTTTAAAAAAAAAAAGAGAACAGATTAGGGCAAAATAAATAGAACTGTAATAAAAGAGAGAGAAGATAAGAAAACCTGTTTTATTCTACCCTCACCTTAAAATTGTAACGCGTAACGATATCAGGTTTAGAAAATGAGCTTTTATATAGCGCAATATCCACTAATATCATGGGACAGCGTGGCTCAGTGGTACGGTCTTTGCTTCGTACCTGAAAGGTACCGAGGTCGGACTACCCGCCGCGTGGTGTGGCCTTGAGCAAGTCACCTAGCCTTAGCTCACTTTGCGGCTCTGCACTGCGGCTGACGCCTGGGTTATTCCAGTCTTCCCTTGGAATGGACCCTAAAGAAAAATTTCACCTTAGGGATGAATAAAAGGAATTTATTATTTTATTTTATTTTAAACGTGCTCAAAGCCCTTTACAAGGGGTCCCTAACCAACATAAACTTGTATCGTATAGAACGAGACATGACGCATATGAGGCGATATTACAATATTTTTCTGGTAATCATTTTACACCTGAGTACTGTGAGGGAATGCGAGTAAAGAGCCGCCTTTTTCAAGGACTCAACCTCAAGGACTCAGCCTACTCGCAAGCTCGTGTAGCGGTTGGGAAAACTTCCTCAATTCCCCCCCCCCCCCCCCCCCCCCCCCCCGTCCCAAAAAAATAAAATAAATGAAAGCACGAGTGTGAGAGTCGTATAGATAGAATGCAGTTGGCGTCACTCAGGTCTTTATTATTGCTTTTTGCCATCCGCATTTATGAGTAATGCTCACTGAACTGTATTAACCTGACTATAAACGTTCATGGATACATACAGTTTTGTGTGTTGGTCCGTTATACTTCCGGATGACAATGTTATGAGCTTCTTAGCCAAGTGCATACTATCTATATCAAAAGATGTAAAAAAAAAAAACCCACACAGATTTAGAAAACGAAAAGATATCCGATGATGTAACCCTGCCTATGAAATATTCTATTTTGACGAAAAAAATCTATGATATCTGCGGCTATGTAGTCTAGTGCTAAGGCACTCGCTTTGAGATCGGAAGGTCTTGGGTTGGAGCCACGCTCAGCGGATAGTTGAGTCCTTGGAAAAGGCTCTTTACTCACATTCTCTCGCCGTACTCAGGTGTAAAATGAGTACCTGGCCGTTAACAACGTTCTTCTGTCCGAGAAAGTTTTTGTTTTTAAGGGTTTTACGGCGCTTGCAACACATTAAGGTCATATCAGCGACAGTAAAAAGGAAGAAAATGGGATAGTAAAAAGTTGTAGAATTACAATTAAAGCACCGAAGAAAAGGTAAGACAAAGGGGAGTTGGTTCAAATAGGAAACAGATGTAGATTCCGAGAGCACACTATCAAAGTACTTAGTTTGAGATCACCTAAACGTTTCATCCAGACCTAGGCGGGCTGAGACAGGCCAGCCGAAGAGAAAAACCGCAAGGTGTGTTTAGGGCTCAACGTATAGTGTGTTCACACTTGTGGAGTGTGTAACCGAAATTCCAACAAAGTTGCCATATTGGTTTTTATTAGACAAAGCGAATTAAGTTTGGTTACTGATTCTTTGTCAAAATATGTTTCTTGGTTGAAATTCAGTTTAAGAGACACGTCTTTTAATATTTAGTGTCTAAAAATTAAAAGATATTTTAAACAATAATTTATATTCAACAAACCCAGCAAATCACACACAAAGACTTGATTCTTAATTGGCAAATATTTTTTGCTAATAAAACATCTCCTCTCTGACTATATACCGGTTTGGTACCGGCTTTGAATCTGTGATTAGCCCTATTTCACATTTCAGTCAGATTAACTGAAGCTCTAACTTTTAATTCCTTTTCAAATGTTTATACATTTAAACTGTGTTGTTGGAGTTTTAAATTCTTTATCCATATTGTTCCATACAGTAATTGTTTTGTAAAATGGGTAGAAAGTGCTCTGTCTTCAATTGTAGAACTGGCTACAGAGATCAACCTGCTGATCTGAAAATAACTGTGTACAAATTTCCGAAGGAAATTCAGAAACGTAAACAGTGGATTTCATGCTTACCAAATAAGCTTAACTTTGAAGATGTTACGGAACATATGGGAGTTTGTGCTCTACATTGGCCTGATAATCCAAAAATGGTTCGTGTAGGACGATATTTTGTTCCAGTTGACCCACCTTCTGTTTTTCATAATGTACCCCAATCATGTGTACCAAGCTCGTCACAAACTCAACATCGGATTACTACAAAAGCCACTGCTGCCTCTCGAGCTGTTGATTTGGATGAGATGTCAGATTTCATGGAGTCTGATTTATTTCAATATGATTCTTTTCATGACAAATTTTGTTGTGAAGTTGGAAATTGTGGTGCCATTTTCACTCTTCCGTCAGGATCACATGATTCATATATTTTATTGAGTAGTGAGAGGAAAGGTCAAATTCACAAGTTTGCAGTATATTTTAAATACAACACTGGAACTAAAAATCCCAGGGTGACGTATGAGATGTATCATTTGGGGAAACGTATTCGTCACCCATTCATCAGTGAGATTAAATGTTGGAGTCAGCTTGAAGAGTTTCTTCGATTTGTCAAAGCAGAAACACCATTTGAAGTTACTGATAAGAAAGTCAACTTTTGTATCAGAAATCTTCAGCTGATGAATTCGTCGAAAAACTCAAGGCTTTACTCTGCAGAGGACCTGTTTTTAGCGTTTTCATGGTATGAAAAATCCCGTGCTTTGTATCTTGAACTTCGTAATCATTTACAATTACCATCTATTTCTACCATGAAAAGAATTACAAGTGTGGCAAATAACACCTCTGATGAAAATCTCTTTACGAATGTTTTTAATCATCTTGAAGAAAGATCCAGAAATTGTATTTTGATTATTGATGAAGTTTATGTCAAGGCATCAGTTTCATACAGAGGAGGAACCATTTATGGATATGCTGTTGATTACCCTGATAAATTGGCTACTACGTTTTTATGTTTTATGGTAAAGTGCTTTTTTGGATCAAGAACATTTCTTGTCAAACTGTTACCCTGTCATGCCTTAACATCTGATTTTCAGTACAGTAACACTATAAATGTCATTTCTACAATTGAAAGATGTGGAGGGAAAGTAATTGCAATAATAAATGATAACAACAGATTGAATCAAGCTTTTTTCAAAAAATTTCCTAAAATAAATGAATCATCTCCTTGGATTACCATGTCCCCAGTTGATCCTACAAGATCCTTATTTTTACTGTATGATACTGTTCACCTGTTGAAAAATATCCGAAACAACTGGATTACTGAGAAAACAAAATGTCTGAATTTCTACCCTTGTCATTCATCTGAACCAGTAACTGCCCAGTGGTCTGATTTGGAAGAACTTCATAATTACGAGACAGGATTTCTTGTAAAACTTTCAACTCTTTCCAAAACAGCATTGAACCCCACAAGTATTGAAAAACAGAAAGTTTCCCTTGTATTGGAAGTATTTTCAGAGAAGACAAGCTCTGCATTGAAATCGTCATTGTCAGTTCTTGGATCAACACTGCCTTATTTATAGATGAAGTTTTGAAGCTTTGGAAAGTTTTTAACACGAAGTCTCCCTTTCAAAGCACTCGTTTTCGTGACCCAGATCGATTATGTATTGAACTTTCAGAAGCTGGTAGTCATCAATTGAATATCCTGGATCAATGGGCACTGCTTGCTGACCGGATGACAGCATCAAGTCCTGTTCTAAGGGAAAAATCCTTCACAAGAGACACAGCAAATGCTTTAGCTTGGACCTGCAGATGCCTTATTGACTTATCAAAGTACCTATTGACACAAAAAAACTCTGTCCATCATCAATATGTTGCCATTGGTTTCTTCCAACAAGATGTCATAGAGAAGCATTTTGCTCATTTTAGGATGTCAGCTGGTTGCAATTTTTATATAACAGCTCAAGATCTTTTGAACTGTCATCATATAGACAGGGCCAAACTTTTTATTGAATTTGAGAAGGATATTGATTTTAACTCCTCTGGACATTCCTGTGATCTCTGTGGGAAAGAACTGACAGACTCGGAACTTCTCATCATTGACGACCTTCCTCTCACTACTAACACACTATCATCTGATGAGAAAATGATTCTTTATTATATCGGAGGCTATGTGGCCCTAAAGGATGAAAAGTTGCGAGGAGCAGATGGAGACGTGTTCCCTGAAGATGTCAAAGTCTACACTGAGGAAATGGACAGAGGTGGTCTAAATTACCCTTCGACTGCAACTTTTCATCTTATTCTATACTGCTACACTTTTTTAAAATGTCTGGAGAAATGCATTGTCGTTCAAGACTCGTAAGAATTTTTCAAGATTTTCCAGCACTGTTTCATTTGGATGTTGTTCTCAGCAAAATTTCTACACGCAGAATTGTAAATATTTTATTGAAACGTTTCTGCACTCAAGCTGACAGTGACAATAAAATCCAACAACAGAGAAGGAAAATAGCCAAACTGTCATCTTTGTAGTTATAATGAATTATTTATACTCATTTTCCCAGCCTCACAAGTCCTATTTCATGCATTATTATACTGTTGAATCTTTTAATGGGCCATTGGCGGTCCCAAGCCCGCAGCTGAATGCATACCTTTTTATATGCGTTCAGTAACTCAGAGGGAAAGATTCTGTGTTTATTCAAATGGATATATATTAAATTGTGCAATTATCAAGGTAAGGCATGTTTTATATTTTAATACTTATTTTTCTTCTTTCATTCAATTTTTTTCTCTTTTTCTTTTTTTTTTTTTTTAATTTTTGTGTTTGTTTTACTAATGTGATTTATCAAAAGGGACCTTATCAAAAACAGAGCTTAAACTACAAAAATATATTTGCTATTTGAAAAATGAAAAAAAAAAACATTTTCTCTTATTATTATATAAAAAATCGGTCTCAAAAATATTGTGAAAAGAAAACAAATTCCGACCAAGATAGCGCGAGTGCACTAACACTAACACAGCGACTCGCTCGTACCTTACGCTGAGCCCTAAACGAAATCGTGACACGGTGTGCTGAGCTGGCCTGGGTCGGGTCGCTTAGATCCAGACACAAGCACAGGCCCCGCCACTAAGAGGAAGACACACAAATGTTTATAAATCATATATTATATGTAAAAGAAAAAATAATACCATACATAACAGAGAGATGATTTACAAGGAAAAAAATATCATCTCCCAAAACTATACATTCGACTGTTTCCCTCTCAGCCAAGGACTCCGTCCAAGGTCAGGACAAAACCAAGCAAGTTCATTCCAAGACAAAGACAAAAAGCAATTGGAAAACAGATAAGAGGGGATAGAAGACACAGCAAGTACCTCCCTGCCCACTATGGGAGGTAGGAACCTCACCCTGCTGTCCGAGAAAAAAAAAATGTAACATTGCCTTTGAGGCATCCTGTCTCGTCCTACATGCTTAGTGTCGCTGTTAGCCTGGTATCACTGGGAACCCATCGTATTCAAAATGTATTATCTCGGATGTCGTAGGAGGTAAAAATAGAATCTATTTTGACAAAAAAATATGAATCTTGGGGTAAATTTCAATTTGTTATGTAAGAGAACAAAAATGAAGCTCTGCGATTGGGTAAAATACTCACAACATCCACCAGTCGGATACAACGTACCAACACACAAATTGTGTTTAAACTTTCCCGTTTATAGATAGTTCGAAGATGACGTCACTCAGGCTTTTGTTATTGTTTTTGCCATCCGCGTTTGTGAGTTGTTCTCACTAAACTGTATTAACCAGACTATAAAAGTTCATGGTTACACAGAGTTTGTGTGTTGGTCCGTTATACTTCCGGATGGCAATGTTGTGAACTCCTTGGCCAAGCGCATTCTATCTATAGATAGAACGAAGATGACGTCACTCAGGTCTTTGTTATTGTTTTTGCCATCCGCGTTTGTGAGTTGTTCTCACTAAACTGTATTAATCAGACTATAAAAGTTCATGGTTACACAGAGTTTGTGTGTTGGTCCGTTATACTTCCGGATGGCAATGTTGTGAACTCCTTGGCCAAGCGCATTCTATCTATAGTATGATTTAGTGAGAACTATTCATAAAATTGGTGTGACTAAAACAATAACAAAGAGCTGAGTGACCTCAATATAATTCAATAGTCGTAACGTCACTTCCTTCCTTATGACGCATGGTAACTTAACAACACTGGCTCTAAACTATCGGAACAATGGCGGACGCCGTATGAAATATTTCTCCGGCGAGCATAAAAGCGTATCCAGAGGGAAAAAAACACATAAATTTGATCAAATTTTGACTTTTACACATTCTGGTCACAAGACATATGAAAAGTTCTAGCCAGCATGAAGAATAAAAAGTAATGATTTTCTTTGTTTAGAACCAAGATGGCCGCCGTTGTCAGGCGGCGTGACATCAGACTACTGGATCGTATTTCTAACATTGAATAAAATTCAATTGAAATTTCCTATCAATTTATATATATATATATATATATATATATATATATATATATATATATATATATATATATATATATATATATATATAAACTGATGAAGGACAAATAGTATACAATACTGCCATACGAGTTAACAAACACAACAAACAAACACACACAAACACACACACACACATTCTCTCTCTCTCTCTCTCTCTCTCTCTCTCTCTCTCTCTCTCTCTCTCTCTCTCCCTCTTTCTTTCTTTTCATCTGTCTTTCTCTTCTCTATCATACATTAAATGTAAGTTATTAAAACCATTCAATATTTACCTGAAAAGGTATAGATAATATTCCAATGTTGATGTCCACAACTCTCTCTCTACCTCTCTCTCCCTCTCTCTCTCTCTCTCTCTCTCTCTCTCTCTCTCTCTCTCTCTCTCTCTCTCTCTCTTTCTTTTCATCTGTCTTTCTCTTCTCTATCATACATTAAATGTAAGTTATTAAAACCATTCAATATTTACCTGAAAGGGTATAGATAATATTCCAATGCTGATGTCCGCAACTCTCTCTCTACCTCTCTCTCCCCCCCCTCTCTCTCTCTCTCTCTCTCTCTCTCTCTCTCTTTCTTTTCATCTGTCTTTCTCTTCTCTATCATACATTAAATGTAAGTTATTAAAACCATTCAATATTTACCTGAAAGGGTATAGATAATATTCCAATGTTGATGTCCGCAACTCTCTCTCTCTCTCTCTCTCTCTCTCTCTCTCTCTCTCTCTCTCTCTCTCTCTCTCTCTCTCTCTCTCTCTCTCTCTCTCTCTCTCTCTCTCTCTCTCTCTCCGAATCTCTTTCTTTCTCTTCATCTCTTTTATTTGCTCTCTCATACAACAATATATATGTGACCCCACGTCTCAAAACGGTATTATGTCGGGATGGACCAGATGCTAAAAAGTCAGATTATAGTTAAACTGGTCAAAAATATGAAACGTTGGTATTTAGCACAGTCAATCATGATAGTCCTTCTCCTCTATAAAGCATATAAACTCAACTTAAGTCTGATAGTTCTGGCTACAAATTCCATTTTCAGCATTTTAATCATCCCGACTTAATACCGTTTTGAGACGAGGGGTCACACATTATAATCTATAATTAATATCAATCAATATTTACCTGAAAGGGTATAGAGAATATTCCAATGTTGATGTCCGCACCCCCCCCCCCCTCCCTCCCTCTCTCTCTCTCTCTCTCTCTCTCTCTCTCTCTCTCTCCCCCCGAATCTCTTTCTTTCTCTTCATCTCTTTTATCTTCTCTCTCATACAACAATATATATTATTATATATAACTAATATCATTCAATATTTACCTGAAAGGGTATAGAGAATATTCCGATGATGATGTCGGCAACAGCCAAGTTGGCAATGAAGATATTGGTGACTGTGTGCATGAGACGGTTCCGTATGATGACCACGATGACCAGAAAGTTTCCTATGACAGCTAGGAGGGATATAGATCCGTAGAGGAAAGCCAGAAGGCAAATCAAGCCAGTGGGGACGTTATAAGGGTTAATGTTCGTATTATTTTCCGTAGTGCTCGTTAGGTTTGGGGTCAAGGTTGTCATGACGTCAGCAGCTACCGCAAAAAGGGAATTGTTGCTACTATTTATACTACCATTGTTGTTATTGTTGTTGTAGTTGATGTTACCGCCTCCGAGGAAGACGTTGGTGAGGTCGGCGGTGTGGTTGTTGTGGTTGTTTTGAAGGTTTTTAAGTATATGGTTGTAGTGCGGGTTGTTGGCGTCGTTGTTGTTGTTGTGGTGGTTGGTGGGAGGGATGTAGATTAAGGCAGATTGCTCCACGAATGGGTCCATGATGTGTACAGTAGATGATGAGGACATGTGTGAATGACGAAACAGTTAAAACGAGGCCGATTCTCGAAGGGTCAGCTTTTTTGTTAACCGGATTTTGATTATATCGATATGATTTTATATCGTAGTATTTATTGATAAAGAGCTGAAGTAAATTGGAGATTGTATTCCAGTTTTGACATTATTTTTAAAAATATCGATTTAAAATCGAAAAAGAAATAATTTGTTACGACATAAATGTTTGTTGTAATGTTTCACGATGTAAAAAATGTGACTATCCGTGTGGAGGCGGTGTTGTGGGAAATGATGCTAAATCGATATGATCATAGTAATAATAATATGATATCGCTGTTTATTTTGTTGCCTTGTAATGTAATTGTAATATCGATATGGTAAAATAATAATATGATACAAAATCAAATATTGAAGCAGTATCGAAGTCGTGACGAGAATCGACTACTTCCAAAAGATGTGAAGCGATGAATGGTTACGTCATCGATGGCAGATGGAAAGACGGTCTGAACACGTGACTGGGAGTGTGGGATTCTGGGTAGATTATGTTTGATGAGGATCGCGTTTCTACTTGTTCTATGGAATCTGCAGCATCCACGCCTGTGACACGGTCGGGTCAAATGTCATTCTATTCCAAGATTCTATTCCAATATGAATAATTATAGAATTGGTTGAACACAAAAGAATCTTATTTCGAATAAATACGATGACATGTGAATATTGGAATATTTGGGTCAAAGTCCGTATATCCGAGATTCCGAGATGAATAATTATATCATTGATTTAATGATAACGCAACAGTTGGAATTAGTTATCAAATTTTGGTAAAACCGCGTTAGGGTCCTTGTAAATCACACAAAATAATCTTAATCCAAATCAATACGTTGATATTTGAATATCAGTACCCTTGGGTCAAATGTCCTTCTATTCCAATATGAATAATTATTTTATTGGTTTAATGGTAATGCTAACGTTATAATTAGTCATCGAATTGTGGTAGAACTTTTGACAGGGTCCTTGTAAATCACACTAAAGAATCTTAACTCAAATCAATACGAGGATATTTGAATATCAGTACCTTTGGGTCAAATGTCCTTTTATTCAAATATTCTATTCCAAATATGAATAATTATATCATTGATTTAATGATCAAACCAACGTTGAAATAAGTCATCGACTTGTGATAAAACCACGTTAGGGTCCTTGTAAATCACACACAAGAAACTTTATCCCGATGATATTTGAATATTAGTACCTTTGGGTCAAATGTCCATATCCTCCAATATCGTTTCCAATGTGAATAATTATATAATTGATTTAATGATAACCGCAAACGTTGAAATTAGTCATCGAATTACGGTAAAAAACATTGCCAGGGTCCTTGCAGATCACACCAAATAATCTTACTCCAAATCAATACGAGGATATTTGGATATCAGTACGTTTGGGTCAAATGTCCTTTTATACAGATATTCCTATATGAATAATTATATAATTGATTTAATGATAACCGCAAACGTTGAAATTAGTCATCGAATTACGGTAAAAACCTTGCCTGGGGTCCTTGCAGATCACACAAAAGAATTTTATTCCGGAATATTTGGACCTTTGGGTCAAATGTCCTTTTATTCCAATATTCCAATATGAATAATTCTATTATTGATTTAATGATAACAGCTAAATGTTGAAATTAGTTATTGAATTACGGTAAAAACCTTGCCTGGGGTCCTTGCAGATCACACAAAAGAATTTTATTCCAGAATATTTGGACCTTTGGGTCAAATGTCCTTTTATTCCAATATTCCAATATGAATAATTATATTATTGATTAATGATAACCGCTAAATGTTGAAATTAATCATCGAATTGTGGTAGAACCACGGTAGGAACCTTGTTGATCACACACAAGAATCTAATTCCGGAATATTTGGACCTTTGGGTCAAATGTCCTTTTATTCCAATATTCCAATATGAATAATTATATTATTGATTAATGATAACCACTAACGTTATAATTAGTCATCGAATTGTGGTATAACCTTTGACAGGGTCCTTGTAAATCACACAAAAGAAACTTATTCCCGAATATTAGTACCTTTGGGTCAAATGTGCTTCTTTCTATTCTACGATTCCAATATGAATAATTCTATTATTGATTTAATGATAACACTAAATGTTGACATAAAGCATCGATTTGTGGTAAAAACCTTGCCTGGGTCCTTTGTTATCACACAAAAGAATCTTATTCCGTATCAAAATGATGATATTTGAATACTAGTGAAAAATTATACATAGAAAAGAATAAACTGTTTTCACGCGAAATAAAAAAGAAGTGAATTTGGTGATAAATTTCCGAGAATCAAATTAAAGGTTATTACTTTTGGACAAATGTGAGTCACATAGAGAAATAATTCGTCCATTGTAGATGGTGAAATTGTATCTTTTACTCCCAGAATTTGACATTTTAAATGTGAAATTAACAGTTTTTTTTTCAATCTAGAGTAATTTGTCCAACGCCTTAATTATACAGGTCATCCACTGTAATACAGAATGCTATAGAGATGGTCCAAAACAAACACTGCAAAGAAATAGGAACCAAAAACAGTTTTTAAAAAAATATATGAAATGATTTAAGATTTGGAGATGAAGACAGATTGATGGATGTGATGATTGATTAATTTTTTGGGGATTTTTTGAATATTTTGACGTAGTTAAACGATGCTCTGCATTTAGCTAAAAAACTCAAAACACCCGCCAGCCTGATTATCACCTACCAACACACAAAACTATTTGTAACTTTGAACGTTTATAGTTTATTGAACGTCTGATTGATAGATTTTATTTAGTAAGAAATACTCATATTATAATAAAAAGAAAATAACTGGCCAACAACAATAACAAAGAGATGAGTGCCGTTAATTCCGTTCCTTCTATTAACCCTCTCCTTACCGGCCAGTTTCAGAATTTTCCCCCCAAACTTCACATCAACCAAAAACAAAAATATATTTTTCTTACTCAAACAGAAAATTAACAAGTACTTTCTATGCATACTATTGTTCGGCAAAATAAGCTCTACGACACAGTGTTTTATGGCTATAATAAACAAATTTTCTTCAAAGTTTATGAGAGACAAGAATATTCAAATGTGAAAGTTGTTGGTTGCATCGAAACGAATGTGACGATTTTCCTGTAGTTGGTAAGGAGAGTGTTAAAATTTCTGTCGGTAGACGTTTTAGAACGTCACGTTAAAACAAACCCAAAAACAGAACAAACATAATATCGTCTCTCATCGCAGGGTAGAGTTTCAGTTTTGTTTGTAAAAATAATTTACGTCAATGAAATGTCAGGAAAGTCAATAAATTCACGCGATATCAGTAAATCTAGTAGGAGTTGATTTGAGTCGCTGGTGGAGATGTGATGAGATGAATAATAATAATAATAATAATAATAATAATAATAATAATAATAATAATAATAATAATAATAATAATAATAATAATAATAATAATAATGCTGAAAACGTAAATAGCGCTATAACTCCGAGACACCAGGCTCTAAGCGCTTAAATTACAAATTACTTTGGCTGAAACATAATCATTTACAAACACAAGCACACACACACACACACACAAACACACACACAACACAACACACAACACAAACCAAACCTATCTTGCTTCTCATACCATCTACTAAAATCGAAACAGATATGTTTTAAGCGAACGTTTAAAAATAGACAAAGATTCTTTTTCACGAATGCTATTAATTTGTTATTGTTGTTATGTTTTTGTTTTTTTGTTTGTTTGTTAGTTTGTTGCTTTAGGTCTCTTCCAACACAATTGAGGTTATATGAGAGACCGCTGAAACAAAAAAACAAGCAATCTAACAAAAATAGTACAAATGTAAATCAAAATCATAACCTAAAGATATCATAAGCTAAATTATAAATAACCAAGAACAAACAGGCAGAAGATTTACAGGAAAAAAAATATCCCCTGTCAAAAATACAATCACAAACCAAAGAAGCAGGATAGGCTAGTAAAGAGAAGAAGAAACGACATCACTATCGGATCGTACACCCATGCGAACATCATAGGTATATGATTCAAGGGTGATGCTCCCATCCAACCACCCGCTTATGTTTTTGTTATTTTCATTTTAACTTACTTAACTCTCTCCTTACCGATCATTTTCAGTATCCTCCCAAAAATGGAAGTTGTTGTTTGTTGCTTTAGGTCTCTTCCAACACAATTGAGGTTATATGAGAGACCGCTGAAACAAAAAAAAACAAGCAATCTAACAAAAATAGTACAAATGTAAATCAAAATCATAACCTAAAGATATCATAAGCTAAATTATAAATAACCAAGAACAAACAGGCAGAAAATTTACAGAAAAAAAAAAATCCCCTGTCAAAAATACAATCACAAACCAAAGAAGCAGGATAGGCTAGTAAAGAGAAGAAGAAACGACATCACTATCGGATCGTACACCCATGCGAACATCATAGGTATGTGATTCAAGGGTGATGCTCCCATCCAACCACCCGCCAAAAATGGAAGGCTTACCCAGCAGAAAAATTGGGATTTTTTAAAAACACAAACAAGCTCTCTACAAAACAACTTTATTATGTTCTTATTAATTAAACAAAGATCATTCTTTAAAGTTTGTGATGTAAGAAATAAATCTGAATTTTTTTAAAAATGTATAATAATGTGTTGTAACAAATGTGACGATTTTGCTGTAGGTGGCAAGGAGAGGGTTAATCCTAAATAATTTTTCTACTTTTCAAAATAGGAAAAATGTATAAAAAATGAGCATGTACATAGATAGGATTAATCACCTATCATTAACGTGTAATCATAAATAACATTCGCTTTGATACTAACTACGCCCAGAATTTGTCTCAGAAAAATGTAATAAATTAAATAGGCATGGGGTAAAAGTAACCCCGGGTATACTATGGATATAGTCGGGGTTAGGGTTGAGTGAGTTAATGTGTAAAGTAAAGATTGAAATGTCAACAACAACAACAACAACAACAACAACAACAACAACAACAACAACAACAACAACAACAACAACAACAACAACAACAACAACAACAACAACAACAACAACAGTTAGATGTTATAAAAACACTTCGCTAGTATCATTGTGAATTTTGAATATCTTGGAGCCAGGATTGAGTACAACGGGAAATCGGCCCCAGAGATCAGGAGGAGACTAGCAATGGCAAGATCAAAGCTAGAAAAGATGAATAATATCTGGAAAGGGCAATGCATTCAAACAAAAATCAAAATCCTCAAAAGTGTTGTTTTCCCAACTGCAACATATGGATGCGAAGCATGGACTATCAGCAAAGCAGAGAGCACAAAGATCACAGCTTTTGAAATGGCATGCTACAGAAAAATACTCAGAATATCATGGACTGAAAAACAAACAAACAAAGAAGTCCTGAGAAGGATCGGAATAAAATCACCAATTTTTCTTCAAACTGTAAAGAAATTAAAAAATTGAACTATTTTGGCCACACGACTCGCCACGAATCATTAGAAAAGCACATTCTGCAGACAAGGGTAGACGGCAAGAGAGGAAGAGGTAGACCAACAAGAAGCTGGGAACAAGATATATGTGAATGGCTGGGAATGACAACAACTCAAGCAAGTAGACTGGGGGAACACCGTAATCTGTTTCGCAAGAAAGTTCGGGAAGCAACGTCCTACGCAGGATCAGCTGACTAGAGAGAGAGAGAGAGAGAGAGAGAGAGAGAGAGAGAGAGAGAGAGAGAGAGAGAGAGAGAGAGAGAGAGAGAGTATCATTGTAAATGATACATGTAAGAATCGTATTCCAAGTCCATACAATGATATATTTGGTTATCGGTTATAGCATTTCTAAAGGAATATTATGAGAAAAGTTAATTATTAAAATCCTTATAAAGAGATAAGACATTTTTGCAGGTATAGTCAGTCTATGAACGAGACGAATGTTATTTTCTTTTTAAATGTAAAGTAATTGAGTAAAATGTCAACAAGAACAACAGTTAGATGTTATAAAAAAGTTCCCTAGGGTCATTGTAAGATACTCACAATAATCTTATTCCAAATTTATGCGATGATATTTGGTTATCTTGAGCTTAAAAAACAAACAAACAAACTTGAGCTTTTATATAGCGCAATATTCACTAAACCTGCTCAAAGCGCTTTCCAAGGGGGTCCATGTCCAACAGCAACACGTAACAAGTAGAACGGAACATGACGCCTGTTAGGGATATTGCACATTTTCCAACAGTAACAACGCTGTAAATGGCCAGGTACTCATTTTTTATCTGAGTACGATGAGAGAATGTGAGTAACGAGCCTTTTTTTTTTGTCAAGGACTCAACTATGCACCGAGCGAGCGAGGTTCGAACCCAGGACCCTTCCTATCCGAAAGCGAGTGTCATACCCCTAGACCGAATAGCCAGTTATCGGTTATAGCATTGCTAAAGGAATATTATGAGAAACGTTAATTATTAAATTCCTTATAAAGAGATGATATTTTTTTTGTAGGTGTAGTCTGTGAAGGAGACGAATGTTATTTTCTTTTTTAAATCGTAGAGAAATTCATTGGAATATCAATATTTCAATATAAATTGTGCGGCTATGTGGTCTAGTGGTATGACACTCGCTTTCGGATCGGAAGGTCCTGGGTTCGAGCCTCGCTCGGCGCATAGTTGAGTCCTTGGAAAAGGCTCTCTACTCACATTCTCTCACCGTACTCAGGTGTAAAATGAGTACCTGGCCGTTAAAGCGTTGTCTCTGTTCAAAAATTGTAATATCGCCTATCAGGCGTCATGCCCCGTCCTAAATGTTAATCGTTGTTGTTGGCCAGGGACCTCTTGTAAAGCGCTTTGAGCACGATAAGTGGATATTGCGCTATATAAAAGCTCATTTAAAAAAATCAAATTTCCAGAGAAGGCAGTATGAGAAATGTTATTTATTATAATCCTTATAAGGAGTCACTAAATTTACGCGAAAATATTTTTTTGTAGATAAAGAACTGAACAAGTGTGAATGAAAGGTGCCAGACAAAGCAAGAAAGAAAAATAGGAGGAATATGAGGAATGATGATTATTATAATCCTTATGAGGAATCAATAAATTTACGCGATAACAATATTTTTGGAAGTGTATTTAGTAAAGAAGAGAAATGTTATTATTTTTAAAATGTAAAGGAATTGATTGAAAATAACAATATTACATTTCCAAAGAAATATGATAAATAATAATAATAATAATAATAATAATAATAATAATAATAATAATAATAATAATAATAATAATAATAATAATAATAATAATAATAATAATAATAATATAATAATAATAATACTATTATAGAAACCTCACAAAAGAAGTCACTCCAGATGAATAGAAAATTGTTGACTTTCTCTATCGAAAATGTTCAGATACAGATAAAATGAAGAATTGTCCAGTGGGAGAAAATATATATAGGGAATGAGATAAGCGGAAGAGTAGCGTCCCATGATTGGACGTCACCCATAGTCTGTGACGTCACCGGCGGAAAAGTTATTAGAGAGAGACGTCATGTTGGTTGTGCGCATGCGTCTCTCGTCCTCGCTTCCGGTGAAAGCGGCGTGAGACACTTCAAAACCAAATTGACGTTCTCTCTGTAAGGTGACGTCCAATAAGGGATGCTACTCTTCCGCTAATCTCATTCCCTATACTACTAAAGAAGAATCCTTAAGCACATTTTATAACTATCCTATAAGCACATGATTGATAATGATAAGCACATAATTTGATCTAATATTAAAGCACAGAATTATTTTTAAAAAATTTTCTTCCCGATAAACGCTGATGATGATGATGATGATGATGATGATGATGATGATGATGATGATGATGATGATGATGATGATGATGATGACTGCTAAATTCAAGATAACCCCCCCCCCCCCCCCCCCCCCCCCCCCCCCCCAAAAAAAACAAACACCAAAAAAAAAAAAAAAAAACAACAAAAAACAAAAAACAAAAACAAACAAGCCACCCCCACCAAAAAAAAAAAAGAAACAAAACAACAAAAAACAACAACAAACAAACAAACAAACACACACACACACACACACATATATATATACACACACACACATACAAGCACACACACACATACAAACACACACACACACACACACACACACACGAACGACAATCCAGTGTTGCCAATAATTAGTCGATATTGGGTTTTGATGTAATTAATCAAGATGGAGTTGATGTTTTTGGGTTTTTTTTTTACAATGATCTGGTTGTCTGGCGGGGCATGTGAGATTTGACGAGGGGAATGAAATGCAGTCCAGTCCTGGTTTGGTGAGGGCATCCGACTCTGGAGAATACAAGAAACAAATTAATTGTTTTCAATTGCATATTATTATTAAAACAAAAATAAATTTGTTTTGTTTGTTTTTAAGGGTTTTACGGCGCTTGCAACACATTAAGGTCATATCAGCACCAGTAAAAAGGAAGAAAATGGGATGGTAAAAAGTTCTAGAATTACAATTAAAGTACCCAAGAAATGGGAAAACAAAAGGGGGATTTGTTCAAATTGGAAACAGATGTAGATTCCAAGAGTTCATTATCAATGTACTTAGTTTGAGATCACCTCTAAGTCTCATCCGGACACAAGAACAAAATCCAACAAAGAGGAACACACTCAAATGCTTACATTTTACATTCAAACTAACAAATATGATAATACATAACAGAGAGATGATTTACAAGGAAAAAAATATCATCTCCCAAAACAATAATTATGCATTTGACTGTTTCCCTCCCAGCCAAAACTCCGACCAGGGCCAGGACAAAAACTAAGTAATCTCATTCCAAGACAAAGCTAGAAAGCTTGTTGGAAAACAGATATAAGGGGATAGAAGACACAGTATGTACCTCCCTGCCCACTATGGGAGGTCAGGATCCCCACCCAATTTCAATGATTTATTATTAAAACAAATAACAATGTGAAAATGAATGTAAGCTTCAATTTGATGGACGAAAACAGATAAAATGGACGTTTCGGCTTTCCCCTTTATCAACAAAACAGGATGAATTTAAACACTACAGAAGAATGGCAAAATGTGGTAGTGGCGTTGTTAAGATGAATAACAAAAAAAAAAAAACAAAAAAAAAAAAAAAAGGACCAACACACAAAACTAATTGTCCCTCGAATTCGGAAAACTGCTGGAATGAGATCCTTTCCTCATTTCGGACCCTCTATTTGGAACGCCTTACCGCAGAGCATTCGTGAAAAAGAATCTTTGTCTATTTTTAAAAGTTCGCTTAAAACATATTTGTTTCGTTTTTAGTAGATGGTATGAGAAGCAAGATAGGTTTGGTTTGTGTTGTGTGTTGTGTTGTGTTGTGTGTGTGTGTGTGTGTGTGTGTGTGTGCTTGTGTGTGTAAATGATTATGTTTCAGCCAAAGTAATTTGTAATTTAAGCACTTTGAGTCTGGTGTCTCGGAGTTATAGCGCTATATAAGTTTTCAGCATTATTATTATTATATTATTATTATTATTATTATTATTATTATTATTATTATTATTATTATTATTATTATTATTATTATTATTATTATTATTATTATTTAAAACTAAATGTAACCTTGAGTGTTTATAGTGTGATTAATACAGTTAAGTGCGAATTGGCCATAAGCATGGATAGAAAAAAAAAAAGAAAAAAAGAAAAACTAACAAAGACCTATGTGACGTCAACTTCGTCCTATCTATAAAATGACAGCTTAAAAAAAGAACAAAATTTCCAAAAACACGGACCGTTTCGGGTTCAAAACCCTTCTTCAGCCAATCACACAAAAAAAAATCAAACAATAAAAAACAAAACATTTAATAAATACATCACATAATATCCTAGACAGACAGGCAGGGAAATATTTTATATTTGGCACGGGCTGGTTAAAAGTCTGGTTTAAAAGTTGAATGGGATTGGGCACGAATCGATACTGGACAGAGTATCGACCAAGATATGCTGGTATCGATCGATAATTAATACTTATTAAGTATCCGGTATAACTAACTCTTCTTCTTCTTCTAGGTTCCATGCCTGGTCCAGGCTTCGGATACTGCATGAATTATCTCTCTCCATTCCTCCCTGTCTCTTGCTTTTTCAAACAGCTCTTGGATTGTTAGGTTGGTGAAGCCCTTCAGTTGGTCTATGAGTGTTTTTCTTTGTCTCCCCCGGGCTCGTTTACCAGGTATTTTTCCACAACTTGCCAGGTATTCATTCTTATCTGTCCTTACTATGTGTCCAAAAAAGGATAGTTGTCGATCCACTATTAAGGGCATTAGTTTCCTTTGTTGGTATGTTTGTTTTAGCACTTCTTCGTTCGCTTTGTGTGCAGTATACGATATTCTCTGCATCCTTCTCAAACACCACATTTCAAAAGCTAAAAAAACTAACTCTACAGAAGGAAAAACAAGTTTGTCAAGTTATAGCTAATTCATGTCAACAAAACATTCCATTTCTACGGCTTGTTTGTTACATTCATCTCATCGATAAGCGGCTTTGTTTTGTCATTACAAAGTACACACGCAATATATATATATATATATAAAATAAAATATAAATTGTCACTCGCATTATATATGGCCAAGACGTACATTATGCCGACTGAAGACGTGGACGAAATCCACAGAAACGTACGTCTTGGCCATATATAATGCGAGTGACAATTTATGTTTTATATTAGCTCTAACCATCATTATCGAGCACTTTCGTACCTACGAGTACCCACCAACACTCATATATATATATATGGGTGTTGGTGAGTACTTGTAGGTACGAGAGTGGTCGATAATGTTGGCTGGAGCATATAAAATAAATGAATAGAAATAAATAAATTCACTCACATATTTTACATAATACGTGAGTGAATTTATATATATATATATATATATATATATATATATATATATATATATATATAGAGAGAGAGAGAGAGAGAGAGCGAGAGAGAGAGAGAGAAAGAGAGAGAGAGAAAGAGAGAGAGAATGTGTGTGTGTGTGTGTGTGTGTGTGTGTGTGAGAGAG
This sequence comes from Berghia stephanieae, assembly GCF_034508935.2. Classification (NCBI taxonomy): domain Eukaryota; kingdom Metazoa; phylum Mollusca; class Gastropoda; order Nudibranchia; family Aeolidiidae; genus Berghia; species Berghia stephanieae. Next base: position 42,452,444 of record NC_088368.1, on the reverse strand, counting down.
AGAGAGAGAGAGAGAGAGAGAGAGAGAGAGAAAATTAAAACCACCTAATAAAAGTGCTCATCTTTAATATTAAAGGAGCGGTATATATATATACATTACATTTATACAATATTCAAATGATAATGATTTCTTCCTACTGATCTGTTTCTTGCATCTACGGGGAGTATAATTTTATTGTTGTTGTTATGTTGATATTCTTATTATTGTGTGTAGTTGTATCGGACTTCCTGTGATTATGTATTACAGGAAGTGCGACACAACTACACATGCACACAATAATAACAACAATAACAATAACAAATTTACATACCCCGTAGATTGCTTTGAAGAAAAACAGATCAATGAGATCAGAGGAAACCATTACCGCCCGTTTAATTCTAAAATCGGGCAGATTTATTTTGTGTTATTTATTTTATACCAATAATATATATATATATATATATATATATATATATATATATATATATATATATATATATATATATATATATATATATATATAATAAAAACATATACAATGAAATAGTAGTGCTCAACTTTTTGATAGGAGCTATTAATAAAATATTTCAAGTATAATTATAATCAACTTCTACAACTTCTACAATATTGTTTTAACCATTTCCTCTCATCAGGAATATATATATATATATATATATTTAACATATATATATATATATATATATATATATATATATATTTATATATGTATATGTGAAGTGTATGTGTGTGTGTGTGTTTGTGTGTGTGTGTGTGTGTGTGTGTGTGTACTCAACGAGGGTAGAAGTGGTTTGCACGGAATTCTCCTACTTCATGGTCTCCACTTAAGACCCCCCCCCCCCCAAAAAAAAAGAGAAAAAAATGGCGAGTGGGTGATTGGGGGGGGGGGGGGGGGGTTATAAAACAACCATTGAAAATCATTTATTAATAAACCCTATCCGTAAACCCTTTAATCACGTCCAAGTGTTTCTATATCATTGTATTCACGAGTCACATGATCACGAACCGCCAATTATACGAACAATGGTCGAGTTGTCTTCCCATAGAATGAATGGGCTCTGAGAACGTGCTCGAAGGACCAAATGGGTCGTTGTAGTTGTTAGTAGCCTAGGGGGGCCAAAATGGGGCCAAAATGGGACCAAAATGGGGCCAAAATGGAGCCAAAAAGGAGCAAAAAATGGAGCCAAGAGTTTTCAAGGATCAGTTACGGGATATGATACGATCGAACTATGAATTAAAAAGTATAACATCCTCAATCAAATAGAATCAACTCTTTTCTTACCGGCCATTTTCAGTATTTATATTCCCAAAATGGCAGGCTCACCCAGCAGAAAAATTGATTTAAGAAAAACTCAAACAAGCTCTCTTTACGTTCTTATTAATTAAACAAAGAACATTCTGATGTACAAAATAAATCTGAATAAGAAAAAAAATGTATCTTGAGTCGTAACAAATGTGACGATTTTAGGTGGTATGGAGAGGGTTATTGAAATAACCCCCCCCCCCCCCCCCCAATAGTTAAGATATTATTTGTTTGTTTGTTTTTAAGGGTTTTACGGCGCTTGCAACACATTTAGGCTATATCAGCGCAAGTAAAAAGGAAGAAAATGGGATAGTAAAAAGTTCTAGAATTACAATTAAAGCACCCAAGAGAAAGGAAGACAAAGGGGAACTGGGAACAAATAGGGATCAGATGTAGATTCCAAGAGCATACCACCAATGTACTTAGTTTGAGATCACTTAAGTCTCATCAGGACACAAGCACAAAATCCAACAAAGAGGAATACACTCAAATGGTTACATTATACATTGAAAATAACAATTATAATAATACATAACAGAGAGATGATTTACAAGGAAAAAAATATAATCTCCCAAAACTCTAACTAAACATTTGACTGTTTCCTCCCAGCCAAGGTTTCCGGCCAGGGCCTAGACAATACCAAGTAATCTCATTCCAAGACAAAGACAGAAAGCATGTTGGAAAACAGACATAGGTGGGTAGAAGACACAGTAAGTACCTCCCTGCCCGCTATGGGAGGTAGGAACCCCACCCAGAGCGTTGTCTCTATCGGAAAAAAAATGTTATATAGCTTAACGTCTCCACAAATTGATTAAAAAAAGAAACTCAAACAATCTCTCTACGAAACAACTTTACGTTCTTAGTAATTAAACAAAGGACATTCTGATGTACAAAATAAATCTGAATAAGAAAAAAAATGTATCTTAAGTCGTAACAAATGTGACGATTTTAGGTGGTATGGAGAGGGTTATTGAAATAAAACCAAAAAAAAAAATTGTTTAAGATATTAGATTTCATGCATGGCGAGGTTATGTGGTCTTGTGGTATAACACTCGCCTTTGGATCGGAGGGTTCGCTCGGCACATAGTTGAGTCATTGGAAGAAAAGAAAGGCTCTTTACTCACATGCTCTCATCGTACTCAGGTGTAAAATGAGTATTTATCGTTAACAGCGTTGTCTCAATCTAGAAAAAAAAATATTATATAGTTTAACATCTCCACAAACCCATTATAAATTATTGATCTGTCTTATGAAGGAGTTGAACATAACACTCATTGTTCTATCCATAACGGTTATGAACTACCCATTGTTCTACATCAGAATTAGAACTTTCCCCTCAAGTAACTGTCAAAGTGTAAACAAAACGTGTTTATTGCTTCAGTATTGATCTTCTATTAACCCTCTTCACACCAACTATAGATAGTATGCGCTTGGCCAAGAAGCTCATAACATTGCCATCCGGAAATATAACGGACCAACACACAAAACTGTGTGTATCCATGAATATTTATAGTCGGGTTAAACAGTTCAGTGAGCATTTCTCATAAACGCGGATGGCAAAAAACATCAACAAAGACCGAGTGATGTCATCTTCGAACTATCTATAGATAGTTCTAAGTTGACGTCACTCAGGTCTTTGTTATTGTTTTTTTTTGCCAACCGCGTTTATGAGTAGTTCTCACTAATTTGTATTAACCAGACTATAAACGATCAATGTTACACACAGGTTTGTGTTATACTTCCGGATGGCAATGTTGTGAACTCCTTAGCCAAGCGCATACTATCTATATATAAA
>NC_088368.1:42426849-42444349 GCF_034508935.2 Berghia stephanieae | reverse complement strand
TAAAAACATGTTAGACGAGACATGACTGTTAAGCGATATTGCAATTGTTTCCCGACAGAGACGACGCTGTAAACAGCGAGGTACTCATTTTCACAGTGAACAAGGTGAGAGAATGCGAGTAAAGAGCCTTTTCCAAGGACTCAATTATGCGCCACTCAGAGCGGGACTCGAATCCAGTACCGTCCGATCCAAAGGCGAGTGTCATTTCACAAGATCACATGCATAGCCGCACAAAAAAGTGATGAGAGAATAGATCCATATGTATTGAAGGAGGAGAGAGCGGATGGAGTGAGTAAAGTTCTTGGATATTTATAGAAGGAACCAAATTGACGTCACTCATCTCATTGTTATTGTTTTTAGACACCCATTTTTATGATTAGTTCTCATTAAAATATATCAGACTATAACGTTCAAGGTTCCATGTAGATCTTTGGGCTGGAGTGATATTTCTGGCTGGCGGACTTTGTGAGTATTTTAATTTAACACAGAGCATCAATAGAAGGAATGAATTTGACGTTAGTCAACCCGTTGTTATTGCTTTTAGACAGCATTTTATAATTAACTTATCACTAAGTTATATCAATCAGACAATGAACGTTCGCGTTTGCAGTTTTGTGTGTTAATATGTTATACACCGATGGAGATGTCGTGAGTATTTTTCCAATACGCATAACATCAATACATTTGCAATCCGATTTAAGTTTAAAAGCAACGTAGACCACGGAAATTTTTCCATTTTGTGGACAATAAAGATTTTTTATTTATCGTCATTATTATTATTATTATTATTATTATTATTATTATTATTATTATTATTATTATTATTATTATTATTATTATTATTATTATTATTATTATTATTATTATTATTATTATTATTATTATTATTATTATTATTATTATTATTATTATTATTATTATTATTATTATTATTATTATTATTATTATTATTTATAAAACAAATCGACAGTGTTCCCGTGGCAGGTTAAACGGGTACTCCTCAGGACAACTCGCATTCGCACCCCCCCCCCCCACCACCACCACCACACACACGCACACAGCTCTTTTCTTTTTTTTTGGGGGGGGGGGGGGCGTTGTTTGTAGATTATAATTCAAGGTTACAATGCCCACCCCTGTCATCACGTAGTCAAGGCTTTTTGGCATCTGCCAATCCCAAATGTCTGTGTCAAGGTCGACCGTCATGTCGCGTCAACGGGTGAGGAGGAAAAAAAAAAAAAAAAGAACTGGCATATTATTATATCATTACATTGAAAATTATGAAAACTATTTTTTATTTTGAATGAAATCCTTTATAAGTTTTACGATGAACAAGAACGAAACTTTTGCCATCTACCTCTTCCTGGCGCAACATTTATAAAAATATTATTAAAAAAAAAAATAACACAGCATTTATTTGGCGCAATATCCACGTGCTCAAAGCGCTTTACAAGGGGTCCCAAGGCAACAGCAATATTAGACTTGAAAGACGAAACATGACGCCTGTCAGGCGATGTGACATTTTTTCCCAACAAATACAACGAACGGCCATGTTCTCATTTTACACCTGAGTACGCAGAGAGAATGTGAGTAAAGAGCCTTTTCCAAGGACTCAACTCTGCGCCACTCAGAGCGGGTCTCGAAACCTGAACCTTCCGATCCGAAAGCGAGAGTCATACCACTTGATCCATCACAAAACAGGGAGGGGCACTTTTCTGTCGGCCACATAGCCTCAATATTAATTAAAATTTATTTCTAATTTCATCAATTTTTGGAGTAAAAACATAGTTCTTGGTATCAAACCTATTGTAAATTCGACGCTGATCACGAATCTGACGTCAAAACAGCGAAAATCCGAAAAAAATTGTCCAATTTTTTATACTGCCACGCCCCCGATCGCCGATCGCCTCGAAAAATATTAAACAAAGCGGGCTTTGCGGGCGATCGACCGTACCTAGGTTTATCGGCCAGGTATTTGGCCACACACATTGCGTTTTCACCCCGGTTTGCCTGATCGTGGTCTGAACCAGGATCATATCCGGGCGTGTATGGAGCCTTTTAGAGATGGAGGAGGATGATGCTATGAATCAGGATGTATGGAGATGTGACATTCATTTCATTATGGTAACCTTTCATAATGTGAGATAAGCTGAAAGAAGAAGAAGTAAGGAGAAGAGGAGGTGGAAGAGGAAGAGGAAGAGGAGGAGGAAGAGGAGGAGGACAAGAAGAAGAAGAAGAAGGAAGAAGAAGAAGAAAGAAGAAGAAGAAGAAAGAAGAAGAAAGAAGAAGAAAGAAGAAGAAAGAAGAAGAAAGAAGAAGAAGAGGAAGAGGAAGAGGAAGAGGAAGAGGAAGAGGAAGAGGAAGAGGAAGAGGAGGAGGAGAAGAAAGAAGGAGAAGAAAGAAGGAGAAGAAAGAAGTAGAAGAAAGAAGTAGAAGAAAGAAGAAAGAAAAAAGAAGAAAGAAAGAAAGAAAGAAAGAAAGAAAGAAAGAAAGAAAGAAAGAAAAGAAAGAAAAGAAAGAAAGAAAGAAAGAAAAGAAAGAAAGAAGAAAGAAAAGAAAAAGAAAAAAGAAGAAAGAAAAAAGAAGAAAGAAAAAAGAAGAAAGAAAAAAGAAGAAAGAAAAAAGAAGAAAGAAAAAAGAAGAAAGAAAAAAGAAAAAAGAAAAAAGAAGAAAGAAAAAAGAAGAAAGAAAAAAGAAGAAAGAAAAAAGAAGAAAGAAAAAAGAAGAAAAAAAAAGAAGAAAGAAAAAAGAAGAAAGAAAAAAAAAGAAAGAAAGAAAGAAGAAAGAAAAAGAAAAGAAAGAAAAAGAAGAAAGAAAGAAAGAAGAAAGAAAGAAAGAAAGAAGAAAGAAGAAAGAAGAAAGAAAGAAAGAAAGAAAGAAAGAAAAGAAAGAAAGAAAGAAAAGAAAGAAGAAAGAAAGAAAGAAAGAAGAAAGAAAGAAAAAGAAAAGAAGAAGAAGAAGAGAAGAAGAAGAGAGAAGAAAGAAGAAGAAGAAGAAGAAGAAGAAGAAGAGAAGAAAGAAGAAGAGAGAAGAAGAAGAAGAGAGAAAGAAGGAGAGAAAGAAGAAGAGAGAAAGAAGAAGAGAGAAAGAAGAAGAGAGAAAGAAGAAGAGAGAAGAGAAGAAGAGAGAAAGAAGAAGAGAGAAAGAAGAAGAGAGAAAGAAGAAGAGAGAAAGAAGAAGAGAGAAAAGAAGAGAAGAAGAGAGAAAGAAGAAGAGAGAAAGAAGAAGAGAGAAAGAAGAAGAGAGAAAGAAGAAGAGAGAAAGAAGAAGAGAGAAAGAAGAAGAGAGAAAGAAGAAGAGAGAAAGAAGAAGAGAGAAAGAAGAAGAGAGAAAGAAGAAGAGAGAAAGAAGAGAGAAGAGAAGGAGAAGAAGAGAGAGAAGAAGAAGAGAGAAAGAAGAAGAGAGAAAGAAGAAGAGAGAAAGAAGAAGAGAGAAAGAAGAAGAGAGAAAGAAGAAGAGAGAAAGAAGAAGAGAGAAAGAAGAAGAGAGAAGAAGAAGAGAGAAAGAAGAAGAGAGAAAGAAGAAGAGAGAAAGAAGAAGAGAGAAAGAAGAGAGAGAGAGAAGAAGAAGAGAGAGAAAGAAGAAGAGAGAAAGAAGAAGAGAGAAGAAGAAGAGAGAAAGAAGAGAGAGAAAGAGAAGAGAGAAAGAAGAAGAGAGAAAGAAGAGAGAGAAAGAAGAAGAAAGAAGAGAGAAGAAGAGAGAAGAAAGAAGAGAGAAAGAAGAGAAAGAAGAGAGAAAGAGAAGAAAGAAGAGAGAAAGAAGAAGAAAGAAAGAGAAAGAAAGAAAAGAAGAAAGAAAGAAAGAAAGAAAGAAGAAGAAAGAAAGAAAAGAAAAGAAAAAAAAGAAAGAAAGAAAAGAAAGAAAGAGAAAGAAAGAAGAAGAAAGAAAGAAGAAGAAAGAAAGAAAGAAAGAAAGAAGAAAGAAAGAAAAGAAGAAAGAAAAGAAAGAAAGAAAGAAAGAAGAAAGAAAGAAAGAAAGAAAGAGAAAGAAGAAGAAGAGAAGAAAGAAAGAAAGAAAGAAAGAAAGAAGAAAGAAAGAAAGAAAGAAAGAAAGAAAGAAAGAAAGAAAGAAAGAAAGAAAGAAAGAAGAAGAAGAAAGAAGAAAAGAAGAAGAAGAAGAAAGAAGAAGAAGAGAGAAGAAAGAAGAAGACTGTCATCTTAACGGATCAATATCAAAAGTTGACAAATTGAAAATACAACAAAACGTTTTTTTATGTGTTGTTGTCAGTAAACGGGGAATAACGCGTAGCGATTTCGACTTCTGTTTTCTTCTATCTATATCTCTTTAGTATAAAACTCTATAATGGTGATGACACAGAAAACGCTACTTTAACCTTTGAGTGGCTTATAATAACACACATTCGTTACCTCCCCTTCTATCTAATTCTACTGTTTGACGTCATCAGTCCAACTTTTTCGTCGATAATCTATCTACCTATTTAAAACACACTCCAATGAAAACACACTCGCACACAAACACACACACACACACACTCATATATACACACACACACACAAGATGCATATATAGATCATGCAACCGCCTAAATAATAAATAGCACGCGCTCATAATAATAATAATATAAAGAAAGAGGCGTACACACACACATACACACACACACATACACACACGTACAGATTTATACGCGCACACACAGACATACATACACACAAACACACACACAAGCGCATGCATATAATTAGACAATAAATAATGAGCACGATCTGTCGTGTTAGTAACTTTGACATGTCAGAAGAACGTCAATCAATACAATGTACGCATACGACTAAACACACACACACACACACGCGCACACACACACATACACACACACTATATATATATATATATATATATATATATATATATATATATATATATATATATAATTATCCCCATCTCCGCCACGACATCATAAGATATCGTCGCCTAGGCATTCCACGAAGGAATATAGATAATTCATCAAACAAGATTTCTGATGTCAACAGGACCCACACATGTTGTCACAGTAAGATACCGTCGCCTGGGCATTCCACGAAGGAATATAGATAATTCATCAAACAAGATTTCTGATGTCAACAGGACTCACACATGTTGTCACAGTAAGATACCGTCGCCTGGGCATTCCACGAAGGAATATAGATAATTCATCAAACAAGACTTCTGATGTCAAAAGGAATCACCCATGTTGTCACAGAAAACTACCGTCGCCTAGGCATTCCACGAAGGAATATAGATAATTCATCAAACAAGACTTCTGATGTCAAAAGGAATCACCCATGTTGTCACAGAAAACTACCGTCGCCTAGGCAGTCCACGAAGGAATATAGATAATTCATCAAACAAGATGTCTGTCTGCTGATGTCAACAGGAATCACCCATGTTGTCACTGTGAACAAATTTGGGGTTAAAACAACGAAAGTGCCTGAAGCGGGGCTCGAACCCGGGCCATTCCTTAACCACTTGGCCACTCCCCCCTATATATATAATTTGAAAAACAAAAACCATGAAATAATAGTGGTCAAAGTTTTGATACTAAGAGCTATTTATAAAATATTTCAAGTATAATTTGGATCAATAGGCGACACGTCTCGTTGTACATGTTGCGTGTTGCTATTTGGCAGGGACCTTTTAGTAAAGCGCTTTGAGCACGTTTAGTGGATATTGCGCTATATAGAAGGTCTATTTTTTATATTGTATTTTGATGTATGGCAATTAATTCTATAGTCTCGTGATCTTTCCAAATTAGTGAGTTTGTTTGTGCGTGTGTTCTTTGGTGAATAAAATAAATCTATATTCTTGTTTTGTTTTGAGATGTTAATTTGTTTGTTTTTGTGTGTGTGTGTGTGTGTGTGTGTGTGTGTGTGTGTGTTCCTTTGTGTATGACAAATCAATCTGTAATGCATGTAATGTAGATCTGTTAATTTGTTTGTGTGTGTGTGTGTGTGTGTTTGTGTGTGTGTTCCTTTGTGTATGACAAATCAATCTATATTCTTGTAATGCATGTAATGTAGATCTGTTTGTTTGTTTGTGTGTATGTGTGTGTGTGTGTGTGTGTTCCTTGGTGTATTAGAAATAAATCTCAACTTAAGAAATTAAGGGGCAGGCACCAGTATAAGATAAAGATCTGAAAAAATGTGTCTGAAAGGTGCCAGACAAAGCAAGAAAGAAAAATACAATTAAAAAAAAAACACCCCAAAAAATCAGTCTACCTCGACTGGGGATCGAACCTCAAACCTTTAGGTCGACTGATTTTTTGGGATGGTTTTTAATTCTTGTATTTTCTTTCTTGCTTTGTCTGGCACCTTTCAAACACACTTGTTCAGACAAATAAATCTATATTCTTGTTTTGCTTGGAAATGTGTCAATTGTTTGTTTGTGTATGTGTTCCTTGGTGTATGAGACACAAATCTATATTCTTGTTTTGCTTGGAAATGTGTCAATTGTTTGTTTGTGTATGTGTTCCTTGGTGTATGACACATAAATCTATATTCTTGTTTTGCTTGGAAATGTGTCAATTGTTTGTTTGTGTATGTGTTCCTTGGTGTATGACACATAAATCTATATTCTTGTTTTGCTTGGAAATGTGTCAATTGTTTGTTTGTGTATGTGTTCCTTGGTGTATGACACATAAATCTATATTCTTGTTTTGCTTGGAAATGTGTCAATTGTTTGTTTGTGTATGTGTTCCTTGGTGTATGACACATAAATCTATATTCTTGTTTTGCTTGGAAATGTGTCAATTGTTTGTTTGTGTATGTGTTCCTTGGTGTATGACACATAAATCTATATTCTTGTTTTGCTTGGAAATGTGTCAATTGTTTGTTTGTGTATGTGTTCCTTGGTGTATGACACATACATCTATATTCTTGTTTTGTTTTGAGATCAGTTAATTTATTGCTTGTTTGCTTTCCTTGGTTTATGACAAATAAATATATTCCTGTTTTGATTTTTGATCTGTTGTTTGTTTGTATGTGTGTGTGTGTGTGTTTGTGTGTTCCTTGGTGTATGAGAAATAAATCTATATTTATATTTTAGGGACCCCTTGTGAAGTGCTTTGAGCACATTTAGTGGATATTGCGCTATATAAAGCTCAATAAAGCTCAATACCCTGTTAAGCGACACGTTACGATGTTTTTAAATACGTTGTTCAAATACAAAGACGACGGAGAAGTATTAAACTAGAGCTTTTATATAGCGCAATATCCACTAAACGTGCTCAAAGAGCTTTACAAGGGGTCCCTGGACAACAGCAACATTTTAGATGTAGGATGGGACATGACGCCTGTTAGGCGATATTACAATTTTATCGGACAGAGACAACGGTGCTACCGGCCAGGTACTCATTTTACACCTGAGTACGGTGAGAGCAAATGTTAAAAGAGCCTTTTCCAAGGGCTCAACTATGCTCGAACCCAGGACCTTCTGGTCCAAAAGCGAGTGTCATACCACTAGACCACATGGCGGCACAACTATTAAACGAAGACATTCTCAAGTTGACGTTAAGAAGATCAGAATTTGTCATTAAGAAAAAAATAATCTGTTAACTCAACACCAAAAGTCTGCCGTTTTCTGGAAAAAAAAAACATATTTAAAAATTTGGCCAGAAAACTCGTCCTTCAAATATATATAAATAATACTTTCCCATTTTCTTCCTTTTTACTGGCGCTGATATAACCTGAATGTGTTGCAAGCGCCTTAAAACCCTTAAAACATAAAACATAGTCTTGGCCATACATTTTATCAACCGACTCGTCAAGCCAGCACGGTTTTTCAAAGTACTGACCTATTTATTTCATGTTGATATATGCTAAGCTGCTGGAAGCTGTAAATGGACATAATTTACTGGTGCTTTCATTTTTGTTGTTGTTGTTGTTGTTGGCTGAAGAAGGGTTTTGAGTCCGAAACGTTCCGTGTTTTGGTATTTTGTTCTTTTTTCCTTCTTCTTCTTCATTTTTTTTTCTTTTTTTTTTTTTACGCTGTTATGCTCATTTTTGTTTTATACTTTTTACAGTCCTCAGCTTCAAGCTGCCGTGCTAGCACATTTAATTTTGACGTGTTAGTTTCAAGGTTATATTTATGACCTTCTCAGCAATTTCTTTTAACGCTTATCCTATTTTCAACACAGTATCGGTCACAGCAGAAAGCCAAATGATGCCCTTTACTCGATTATATATCCCCTTAAGACTGCGATCTTCCACCGCTAGTCAAGGGCAGTAATCGATACAGTATGGAACGATTTCAGTGTGGAGAGTAATCGCTTCATTCACGGGACATGAATGGGGCAAATTCAATAATATAAGATAACTTTGGTACCCTGGTCTGAAGTATCGACAGTTGAGGTTTTGGTTTTCTTTTATTTTCATGTATCCCTCTTAGTCGGGACCTGTGCTTGTGTCTGGATGAGACTTTTAGGTGATCTCAAACTAAGTACTTTGCTGGTGTGCTCTTGGAATCTACATCTGTGTCTTATTTGATCAAATTCCCATTTATCTTAACTTTTCTTGGGTGCTTTAATTGTAAGTCTAGAACTTTTTACTATCCCATTTTCTTTCTTTTTACTGGCGCTGATATGACCTAAATGTGTTGCAAGCTCAGTAAAACCCTTCAAAATTATATAATATGAGTTTCTAAATGAAGGCTGCGGTGTACCATCGCTACTTGAGATACACTTGTCAAAATAAATTATAATTTTCATTTTTGTATGACCGTTGAAAGCACAAACTGGAAAAAATTGAGCTTTTATATAGCGCAATTTCCACTAAACGTGCTCAAAGCGCATTCCAAGGGGTCCCTGACCAACAGCAAACATGGAACATGTACAACTAGAGACATGCCATGCCGTCTGCTAGGCGATCGATAATACAATTTGTTTCCGTCAGAGACAACGCTGTTAACGGCCAGGTACTCATTTTACACCTGAGTACGGTGAGAAGAGACTGTGAGTGAAGAGCCTTTTCCAAAGGACTCAACTATGCGCCGAGCGAGCGAGCGAGGCTCGAACCCAGGACACTCCGACCCGAAAGCGGGCGCCATGCATACCACAAGACCACATCCTAGCCGCACAAGAAGAACTTAGATAACAGAGCGCTGATTGGACAAACAGCTCATTAGAATATTCTCCAATTTCTCAAGGTCATCCCATTAGCCAAAGCCGATTTCTAGATCAGTGACGTCAGTGTATTAAGGCCAGACAGGACGTCACACCAAGTTGTTGTTCGTTCCAGTTTATAGACAAGCTGATTGGCAAGTAACTCCCTATTTTTCGATAACTGTAATTTATTTATGTATTTAGGGCATGGCGGAGGGCAAAAGAGGCAGAGGAAGACCACAAAGAAGATGGCAACAGGATATACAGGAATGGCTCAACAACGGCGTGACGGAATGTGGCAGATGGGCACAAGACAGAGACTTCTTCCGAAGGACTGTGTGGGAGGCTACGTCCAAGTGATATGCCAGAGAGAGAGAGAGAGAGAGAGAGAGAGAGAGAGAGAGAGAGAGAGAGAGAGAGAGAGAGAGAGAGAGAGAGATTTATTATAATTCCTACAATTAATGCGGATATGTGGTCCCTGGTCAACAGCGACATTTAATATGTAGGACGGGACATGACATGACGCCTGTTAGGCGATATTACAATTTTTTGGGACAAAGACAACTCTGTAAACGGCTAGGTATTCAATTTACACCCGAGTACGGTGAGAGAATGTGAGTAAAGAGCCTTTTCCAAGGACTCAACTATGCGCCTAGTGAGAGCCTCGAACCCAGGACCTTCCGGTCCGATAGCAATTGTCATGCTACTAGACCACATAGCCCACATTTAGAGACAAAATGTAGAACGAATAGATATAAATTTACGTTTCATACCCTCTGCAATTAAAGCAACAAATAAACGTATGTAAGTACAATTTTTGAAACATTTGAAACATACTCACACGCCAGAATGCCTGGAAACAACAAAAACTTCAATCCCAGAATTAATCAAACCACTTGCGCGATCACGCGCTGAATTATCCAACTTGAATAATAACGCCACAATAAAAGTCTTCGTTAAAATCTCAAAGCAATACCAACTGCATTTGGACCGTGTACTCACTAAGTGTGTTTTGTGTTAAAAACAACACACTGGATGAGCACGGTTTGATTTTATAAGTTAAAATATGATCTTATCGACTTTACCATGTGGCACGACTAGGTGAATTGTTTTCATTATTACAGGCAACACAGTGGCAGAAAAATTGGACGAGAAACTCATTGGAAACGTGTAAAAAGCATGAATATAAAATTAAAACACATCAATATTGGAGAAGTTTTAGAACACAGTATAGATAGAATGCGCTTGGTCAAGGAGTTCACAACATTGCCATCCGGAAGTATAACGGACCAACACACAAACTCTGTGTAACCATGAACTTTTATAGTCTGGTTAATACAGTTTAGTGAGAACAACTCACAGACGCGGATGGCAAAAACAATAACAAAGGCCTGAGTGACGTCATCTGCATACTATCTATAAGTTAAAATATGATCTTATCGACTTTACGACGTGGCACGACTTGGTGACTTGTTTTCATTATTACGGACAAAAAAAAATAGCGTTTGTGTAGATAGTATGCAGATGACGTCACTCAGGCCTTTGTTATTGTTTTTGCTATCCGCGTTTGTGAGTTGTTCTCACTAAACTGTATTAACCAGACTATAGATAGAATGCGCTTGGCCAAGGAGTTCACAACATTGCCATCCGGAAGTATAACGGACCAACACACAAACTCTGTGTAACCATGAACTTTTAGAGTCTGGTTAATACAGTTTAGTGAGAACAACTCACAAACGCGGATGGCAAAAACAATAACAAAGGCCTGAGTGACGTCATCTGCATACTATCTATAAAAGTTCATGGTTACACAGAGTTTGTGTGTTGGTCCGTTATACTTCCGGATGCCAAGCGCATACTATCTATAAAATCAAAACACATCAATATTGACAAATCTTTAAAACACAGTATAGCTCATAACATTGCCATCCGGAAGTTAAACGGACCAACACACAAAACTATGAGTAACCATGAACTTTTATAGTCTGGTTCATACCGTTTAGTGAGAACTACTCATAAAATTGGAGGCAAAAAGAATAACAAAGACCTTTGTGACGTCACTTCATACTATCTATAGATAGTATGCGCTTGGCAAAGAAGTTCACAACATTGCCATCCTGAAGTATAACGGACCAATACACAAAACTCTGTGTAACCTTGAACGTTTCCATTCTGGTTAATAACGTTTAGTGAGAATTATTCATAATTGTGGATGGCAAAAAGCAATACCAAAGACCTGAGTGACGTCAACTTCATACTATCTATAGATAAATCGAAGATGACGTCACTCAGGTCTTTGTTATTGTTTTTTTTCCCATTCACATTTATACGTAATACGCTTCAACAGTCATGACGTCACTTCCCTCGTAATGACGCATGGTAACTTAATAACTGTCTCTAAATTATCGGAACAATGGCGGACGCCCTTATGAAATTCTTCTCCAACGAGTATAAAAGTGCATCCGCAGGAGAAAAACATTATAAATATAATCATGTTTTGACTTTTATACATTCCGATCACATGACATATGAAAAGTTCTAGCCAGCATGAAGAATAAAAAGTACCGATTTTCTCTGTTTAGAACCACGACGGCGGCCGTTGCTGGGCGACGAGACATCAGACTATTGAATCCAATAGACAGGTAGATAACCACGCCTCTCGGACAATCGTCATAATGTAAACAATGGCAGTGATTGGTGGACACAGCAAACTACACATGTTTTACTACCGATGGTTTGTGCTTAAGTAAAATACTCACTGCTTTACCGCGTGATCAATAGAACCAACACAGAAAACTATGTGTAAATTTAAACGTTTATAATCTGATCAATAAAATCGTGTGATAACTAATCACCCATTTGGCGGTATGAAAACAACAACAATGATCAGATAGAGGTCGATTCCATTCACGTTACTGTTTATAAACAACCAACTATGTTTGTCCGAGCACGTGTGAGGGTGTGTCACAAATTCCATGTACTGATTGGTCATAAATCTACTGGTTAATTACTCATAAACGTGGATGGCAAAAAAAAAAAAAAAGAAAGAAAACAAACCAAAAAAAAAAAACCCCAAAAAACCCCCAACCCCCCCCCCCCCAAAAAAAAAAAAAACAAAACAAAACAAAACAAAACCAAAAAACAAACAAACAAACAAACAAACAAACAAACAAACAAACAAACAAACAAACACAAACAAACAAACAAACAAACAAAACAAAACACAAAAACAATAACAATGACTCGAGTAACGTCAACTTCGATCTATCTTTTTATTTATTTATTTATTTATTTTTTTTAAATATAATTTTTTTTTTAACCTCAGGAATGAGATACACCCAATGTTTGTCATTGCTTTGCCAATTTAGAATTGGATTCAGTAGTCTGATGTCACGTCGTCCAGCAACGGCGGCCATCTTGGTTCTAAACAAAGAAAATTTGTACTTTTATTCTTCATGCTGGCTAGAACTTTTCATATGCCTTGTGATCAGAATGTGGAAAAGTCAAAACGTGATCAGATTTATAATGTTTTTTTTCCCATCTGGATACGCTTTTATGCTCGTCGGAGAAATATTTCATAAGGGCGTCCGCCATTGTTCCGATAGTTTAGAGCCAGTGTTACTAAGTTACCATGCGTCATTAGGAAGGAAGTGACGTTACGACTGTTGAAGAGTATTATCTCCGTCTTTTAAATAGGTATAGGTAAGATAGTATGCGCTTGGCTAAGAAGTTCATAACATTGCCATCCGGAAGTATAACGGACCAATACACAAAACTGTGTGTATCCATGAACGTTTATAGTCAGGTTAATACAGTTTAGTGAGAATTACTCACAAATGCGATGGCAAAATACAATAACAAAGGCTTGAGTGACGTCATCTTCGTTCTATCTATAGATAGAATGAAGTTGACGTCACTCGGGCTTTCTTATTGTTTTTTGCCATCCGCGTTTATGAGTAATGCTCACTGAACTGTATTAACCAGACTATAAACGTTCATGGATACACACAGTTTTGTGTATTGGTCCGTTATACTTCCGGATGGCAATGTTATGAGCTTCTTAGCCAAGCGCATACTATCTATAGTCAAACTGGTCAAAATTATGAAACGATGGTATTTAGCCAAGCGCATACTATCTCGAGACAGAACGAAGTTGAAGTACCTCAGGCCGTTGTTTTTGTTTTTGGCCATCCATGTTTGTGACTAATTCTCACTAATCTGTATTAAGCAGACTATAGATAGAATGCGCTTGGCCAAGGAGTTCACAACATTGCCATCCGGAAGTATAATGGACCAACACACAAACTCTGTGTAACCATGAACTTTTATAGTCTGGTAAATACAGTTTCGTGAGAACAACTCACAAACGCGGATGGCAAAAACAATAATAAAGGCCTGAGTGACGTCATCTGCATACTATCTATAGATAGAACGAAGTCGACGTCACTCAGGCCTTTGTTATTGTTTTTTGCCATCCGCGTTTATGAGTAATTCCCACTAAACTGTATTAACCAGACTAAAAACGATCAAGTTTACACACAGTTTTGTGTTATACTTCCGGATGGCAATGTTGTGAACTTCTTAGCCAAGTGCATACTATCTATAGATAGTTCGAAGTTGACGTCACTCAGGTCGAACTATCTCTATTTTATTGATTATAGCTTCAAGTTGTAAAAATATCCCCAGTTGCTGAACAGAATGTCAAAAATAGATACATAAATAAATAAATGAAAAATCCACTGGTTGATTCTATAAATAGCCAATGAATTTCCTAATGAAAATCCATCCCATTGTTGAATCGAGGTGGTTGCTTGAAGGCCTTATTAACCTACAATATATATATATATATATATATATATATATATATATATATATATATATATATATATATATATATATATATATATATATATAGATAGTTCGAAGATGACGTCACTCAGGTCTTTGTTATTGTTTTTTGCCATCCTCGTTTATGAGTAATTCTCACTAAACTGTATTAACCTGACTATAAACGTTCATGAATACACACAGTTTTGTGTGTCAGTCCGTTATACTTCCGGATGGCAATGTTATGAGCTTCTTAGCCAAGCGCATACTATCTATATATATATAAATAGTATGCGCTGGGCTAAAGAGTTCACAACATTGCCATCCGGAAGTATAACGGGCCAACACACAAACTCTGTGTAACCATGAACTTTTATAGCCTGGTTAAGACAGTTTAGTGATAACAACTCACAAACGCGGATGGCAAAAACAATAACAAAGGCCTGAATGACGTCATCTACGTTCTATATATATGTATATATATATATATATATATATATATATATATATATATATATATATATATATATATATATATATATATATATAGATAGTTCGAAGATGACGTCACTCAGGTCTTTGTGGTTGTTTTTGCCATCCGCGTTTGTGAGTTGTTATCACTAAACTGTCTTAACCAGGTTATAAAAGTTCATGGTTACACAGAGTTTGTGTGTTGGCCCGTTATACTTCCGGATGGCAATGTTGTGAACTCCTTAGCCAAGCGCATACTATCTATAGATAATATAGTGATTAAAAAGTTATCATCAACATGGCTCAAATTTGAACGCTAATTCATTCATTACAATATTGAAAACATCCCCAACAATGTCGTACTCTGGAGCAAAAATATTTAAATATTTGGCCAGAAAACTCGTCCTTCAAATATCGATCGATTTAAATGACGCCTCATCTTGGCAAAAACTCTCAAACCTGGGACTTCGGCGAAGTCTTTTTTTAAAGTCGCAAGGTTTGAGAATTTTTACCAAGAAGATGGTCATTTAAATCGATCGATATTTGAAGGACGAGTTTTCTGGGCAAATTTTTAAATATGTGACCCAACGTCTCAAAACGGTATTATGTCGGGATGAAACTGATGCTAAAAAGTCAAATTAAAACTAAACTGGTCAAAGTTATGAATTATTGGTATGTAGCACTCTATAATATGATATCCATTCTCCTCAATAAAGAACAATAAACTCAACGCAAGTCTGATATTTCTGGCCACAAATTCAATTTTCAGCAACTCAATCATCCCGACTTAATACCGTTTTGAGACGAGGGGTCACATATGTTTTTTTTCCAGAGTACGGCTGTGCAAATTTCAAGTCAATTGAATAAAAAACTTATTATAGATAGTTCGAAGATGACGTCACTCAGGTCTATATTATTGTTTTTTGCCATTCGCGTTTAAGAGTAATGCTCACTGAACTGTATTAACCCGACTATAAACGTTCATGGATACACATAGTTTTGTGTGTTGGTCCGTTATACTTCCGGATGGCAATGTTGTGAGCTTCTTAGCCAAGCGCATACTATCTATAAGATTAAGATATTAATTTCTAAATATTATCCATGCTTAGGGCAAAAAGTGACCTTTGGAAACTTGCTAAAGAAAAGAGGTTAATAAAATAATGGAATAAAAGTGATACCGTATGCAACCCATGCAGATAAATCTTATCCTATCCACATAATTGGGGGCGAAGTGGCCGAGTGGTGAAGGCATTGCACTGTGAGCCGGATGACCCGGGTTCGAGCGTAGCCATTGTTATGTTATCGCATGATACTGAAATCCAAAAGGACTGGCAGTTTGACGTCATTATTTGGTTTTTGCACCGCTTAGTGAGTTGTCGTTAGTAGAGCTCATGGAAACAAGTTATTTCATTGGTTGGACTATTGAATACAACTCACGATTTGTTTTCTTTTGTGGCAAAAGACTGGCATTTTGACGCCATTTTTTGGTCAGTGTCAGGCCATAAATTTATGAAGGCCACGATTCGATCCCCGCTTCAGGCACTTTCGTTCTTTTCCTTGAGCAAGATTATTAACCCCCAATTTGCTCACATGGGTGATTCCTGTTGACATCAGACATCTTGTTTGATGAATTATCTATATTCCTTCGTGGAATGCCGAGGCGACGATGTCTTATAATGTCGTGGCGGAAAAGGCATACTTATTTTTTATCTACATAATGATTAAAATTTCTTTTATAGATAGTATGCAGATGACGTCACTCAGGCCTTTGTTATTGTTTTTGCCATCCGCGTTTGTGAGTTGTTCTCACTAAACTGTATTAACCAGACTATAAACGTTTATGGTTACACATAATTTTGTGTGTTGGTCCGTTATACTTCCGGATGGCAATGTTATGAGCTTCTTAGCCAAGTGCATATTATCTATAGATAGAATGCGCCTGGCCAAGGAGTTCACAACATTGCCATCCGGAAGTATAAAGGACCAACACACAAACTCTGTGTAATCATGAACTTTTATAGTCTGGTTAATACAGTTTAGTGAGAACAACTCACAAACGCGGATGGCAAAAACAATAACAAAAGCCTGTGTGACGTCATCTGCATACTATCTATATATATATATATATATATATATATATATATAGAGAGAGAGAGAGAGAGAGAGAGAGAGAGAGAAATAGAGAGAGAGAGACACACACAGAGAAAGAAAAAAAAAGAAGAGAGAGAGAGAGAGAGAGAGAGAGAGAGAGAGAGAGAGAGCGAATACATGGGAGGTATGAGAGATTTAATTATGTGTTTAGTATTGTTTATCTTGTTGTTGGTTTACTTCTATCTATATCATTGCATTTCTTATTTGTTATCCGCTTAATTATTCTCAGAAATTCATTAGTCCCTGAATGACAATGTCCGATGTAAACTCCCAGAAATGGATAAAAAAAAACGTCAATCTTATCTTATCTTATCTTATCTTATCTAAAAGTTACCATGACACGTTGCCGACATGCTTACTATTACAACAAATATGTGACCCTTCGCCTCAAAACGGTATTAAGTCGGAATGAATAAGATGTTGAATATTGAATTTATAGACAGAAATATCAGACTTGAGTTGAGTTTGTATGTTTTATTGAGGAGAATGGATACCATATTTTAGGCAGGGTGCTAATGCCAACAATTTATATTTTTGACCAGTTTTAACAGTAAATTCGGCTTTGAAGCATCTGGTTCGTTCCGACATAATACCGTTTTGAGACGATGGGTGACAAATAACGTTCATCTTATCTTATCTTATTTATCTAAAAGTCACCATGACATGTAGCCGACATGTCAACTATTACTAAAAAAATCGTGGAATGACGCAAGGTTGGCTCCAATTTCAAATCTTCAAGATCATCTCTAAGTCATTAAAACTCATTGTGTGCGGCTATGTGGTCTAGTGGTATGACACTCGCTTTCGGATCGGAAGGTCCTGGGTTCGAGCCTCGCGCTCGGCGCATAGTTGAGTCCTTGTAAAAGGCTCTTTATTCACATTCTCTCACCGTACTCAGGTGTAAAATGAGTATATACCTGGGCGTTAACTGCGTTGTCTTTGTCCGAAAAATTGTAATATCGC
>NC_088368.1:42411849-42419349 GCF_034508935.2 Berghia stephanieae | reverse complement strand
TTTGAAAAATCCTTTTTATTCACATTTTCTGTCGGAAATAAATTATAATATCGCCTTATAGATAGTTCGAAGATGACGTCACTCAGGTCTTTGTTATTGATTTTTGCCATCCGCGTTTATGAGTAATGCTCACTGAACTGCATTAACCCGACTATAAACGTTCATGGATACACACAGTTTTGTGTGTTGGTCCGTTATACTTCCGGATGGCAATGTTATGCGATTCTAAGCCAAGCGCATACTATCTATAGGCATCGTGTCTCGTCCTTCATGTTAAATGTTACTTTGGCCAGGGCCCCCTTGTAGAGCGCTTTGAGCACGTTTACTGGATATTGCGCTATATAAATGCTCAATTATTTTCAATGCAAACTCATTTGCGTTATTTTGAGAGTTTGTCCATTGCAAAATTGGGCCCATAACAATTTGGGTTACAAGACCTGCAAATAAGTGCACGTCGGCAAGTACTATAGTAGGCTTTCAGAGCCATTAGGCCCATAGAACCGGTGTTTATCCCGATTTCTATGACGTGAAAAAGGACAATAGCAAATGCTTGCAACCCTTTGGATAGGGCGCTAATCTATCACAAAGTACTCCCCTCCATTTTCTACCAGACCCAGCTACCCAATTACTGCTTGGTGGGCATGGGATGTCAGAAAGAATAGCTCGACGACCTCCTCTTTGGACGAGCTTGGTCCCATTGCGTATGAAGCGAATGCTCTCTACAAACTGAGCTATTGATGCTATCTATGCGTTTAAGTAAAGTGCCCAGAGCTTGTGTTTTACACGAGAATGAGCGCTATAAAAATGTGTATTATTATTATTATTATTATTATTATTATTATTATTATTATTATTATTATTATTATTATGATTATTATTATGATTATTATTATGATGATGATGATTATTATTATTATTATTATTATTATTATTATTATTATTATTATTATTATTATTATTATTATTATTATTATTATTATTATTATTATTATTATTATAATTATTATTATTAATTAGTACACAACAGCCACCAGCAGGATATAACGGACCAACTGACAAAATTATCCGAGAAGTGTTCTTTTTCTACGGATAATTTTGTGAACGACGAAATGGAGGGACATAGAAACAATAGTATAGGCAAAAAACAAACAAACAAAACAACAACGTCAGTGACCTTACTTATAAGATATGAAGTGAGTAGAAAAGTGCCAGAAGACAATAGAGAATAAAAATTTTTTTCGCGGCGGTGGTGGGGTTTGAACCTGCGACCTTATTGGTACGACAACTCCGCCTGGCAGGTGAGAGCGTGGCTCTACCGTGTGAGCTATCCACGAACACAAAAAATATTCTTTTCAAACCCAAAGTCATTTCTAGATCCCTCTCTCACCCACTTCTTGAGATCGCCGATTCGTTCACCACCATCGCGAAATAATTTTGACCAGCAGTTAAGCTTAATAGCCAATTTTCTCATCACAAACATATAACATAGAAACGATTGAGACATTGAGTATGCTCCGGTGTATGGGGTGAATTTTTAATTCAGAAAAGTGAGTGGAGCAGGCACTTATGTTGGTAACAACAAGATATGAAGTGAGTAGAAAAGTGCCAGAAGACAATAGAGAATAAAAATGACCTTACTTATATAGTGTTGGTGGGTACTTATGCCGACTGAAGACGTGGACGAAAGCCACAGAAACGAACGTCTTGGACATATAATGTGAGTGACAATTTATATTATATATATATATATATATATATATATATATATATATATATATATATAATATATATATGCATATAAAGTCACTCACGATTATGTTTTGTTTTTTTGCCGATACAATTGTTTCTATATCCTCCTCCATTTCGTCAGTCGACAATTATATATTTATATATATATATATATATATAATATATATATATATATATATATATATATATATATATATATATATATATATAAAACCAAAGCAAAAGGTGACTAAATGAGCCAATAAAATGGAGATAAAAAATAAAGTGAGTAGATGTGACTCATATATAAGGGAACAACACAAAACAAACAACTTGTCAGCCCTTGGCCTTCGTCAGGAGACAGTAAACAAAAACACAAACAAATATGTAAATTTACATATTTGTGTTTTTGTTTACTGTCTCCTGACGGTCCAAGGGCCGAAACGTTGTTTGTTTTGTGTTGTTCCCTTATATATGAGTCACATCTACTCACTTTATTTTTTATCTCCATATATATATATATATATATATATATATATATATATATATATATATATATATATATATATAGTATGCAGATGACGTCACTCAGGCTTTTGTTATTGTTTTTGCCATCCGCGTTTGTGAGTTGTTCTCACTAAACTGTATTAACCAGACTATAAAAGTTCATGGTTACACAGAGTTTGTGTGTTGGTCCGTTATACTTCCGGATGGCAATGTTGTGAACTCCTTGGCCAAGCGCATTCTATATATATATATATAGTGTCGACTGAGCCTTGCTTGTAAAGGGATTACCATACTGTATGCGATGTGATGTAATTGAGTCACGAGTCATCAATACAGTATTGCCATTTCAAGACGTGGAACTCGATTTTAATAATAACACGTATACAATAGAATAGCTGCAATAGGCTGGCTGGCTGACAGTGAGCAACGGTGCTGGTGGCAGGGATGGGGGGGGGGGGGGGGAGTTTTTAAAAATGTTATTTTAGGGGGAGTGTGTTGTATGTGTGTGTGCGTGCCTGTGTGTGCACGTGTGTTTGTGTTATGGAAGTGTGTGTGTACGTGTGTTTGTGTATGTATGGAAGTGTGTGTGTGTGTATACGTGTGTTTGTGTTTGTATGGAAGTGTGTGTGTGTGTGTATACGTGTGTTTTTGTTTGTATCGAAGTGTGTGTGTCTGTGCGTGTGTGTGTGTATGAGTTTATGGGTGTACGTTTAAATCATGGCGCTGCATTGATTTAACTATTTAAAATAATATATAATATAAACACACACATACACATATTGTTGTGTGTGTGTGTGTGTGTGTAATTATTTATTATACTAGCGCTCACACATACTCGTACACACCCATACAACAACAGCAACAACACACACACACACACACATTCACAAACAGACACACGCACATGTGCTTATAGATAGAATGCGCTTGGCCAAGGAGTTCACAACATTGCCATCCGGAAGTATAACGGACCAACACACAAACTCTGTTTAACCATGAACGTTTATAGTCAGGTTAATACAGTTCAGTGAGCATTACTCATAAATGCGGATGGCAAAAAACAATAACAAAGACCTGAGTGACGTCATCTTCGAACGATCTCTTCCAACCCAGACATGCCAACTTGAAAATTTAAGAAATCGTATTTTTTAGGAGATAAAAATAAATAGTAGATGCTATCAGGGGCGTGGCTTTATTGGTTTATTTGGTGCCTGGCACCGCATCCATCTTTTAAAAATGTGACCCATCGTCTCAAAACGGTATTATGTCGGAACGAACCAGATGTTTAAAAGCCGAATTTAATGTTAAAACTGGTCAAAAATATAAATTGTTGGCATTAGCACCCTAAAATATGATATCCATTCTCCTCAATAAAACATACAAACTCAACACAAGTCTGATATTTCTGGCTTTAAATTAAATTTTCAACATCTTAATCAACCCGACTTAATACCGTTTTGAGGCGAAGGGTCACAAATGGATTACAGTATCTAAAAAAAGAAATAAAACTGAGAAATTCTTACTTATTTCACTTAGACTTTTCTTTAATCTTTTTTTTTTACTTTGTGTTTACAAAAATGGCATGTTTTCTGCCATTTTCTTCTGTTTCTGGCACCACCTGATACTGTAAGCATGCCACTGGATGCCATGATTAACTTTAAAGACCAACAATTAATTTTTTTTTAATTTTTAAAATTGAGCTTTAAATAGCGCAATATCCACTAAATGTGCTCAAAGCGCTTTTTTAGCTCCTTGGTCAACATCAACATTTAACATGTAGGACGGGACATGACGCCTGTTAGACGATATTACAACTTTTCGGACAAAGACAACGCTGTTAACGGCTAGGTACTCATTTTACACCTGAGTACGGTTGAGAGAATGTGAGTAAAGAGCCTTCTACAAGGACACAACTATGCGCCGAGCGCGAGGCTCGAACCCAGGACCTTCCGATCCGAATACGAGTGTCATACCACTAGACCACATAGCCACACTTTTAACCTCACAATGATTAAATAACACTTCAAAATCCTTGCCATTTTGGCACTGTGGCATCAACTTTCGTTTTCAATGAGTTTTAATGACTTAGAGACGATGCTGATGAAGTTCTTAAATCGGGGCGATCTATAGATAGTTCGAAGATGACGTCACTCAGGTCTTTGTTATTGTTTTTTTTTTTGCCATCCGCGTTTATGAGTAATGCTCACTGAACTGTATTAATCCGACTATAAACGTTCATGGATACACACAGTTTTGTGTGTTGGTCCGTTATACTTCCGGATGGCAATGTTGTGAGCTTCTCAGCCAAGCGTATACTGTCTATATCAACTTTCCATGTGCTCGAGGTCATTGGTCACATTGCAAAATTTGACCCATCGTCTCAAAACGGTATTATGTCGGAACGAACCAGATGCTTAAAAACCGAATTCAATGTTAAAACTGTCAAAAATATAAATTGTTGGCATTAACACCCTCAAATATGGTTGCCATTCTCCTCAATAAAACATACAAACTCAACAAAAGTCTGATATTTCTGTCTATAAATAGTATGCAGATGACGTCACTCAGGCCTTTGTTATTGTTTTTGCCATCCGCGTTTGTGAGTTGTTCTCACTAAACTGTATTAACCAGACTATAAAAGCTCATGGTTACACAGAGTTTGTGTGTTGGTCCGTTATACTTCCGGATGGCAATGTTGTGAACTCCTTGGCCAAGCGCATTCTATCTATAAATTCAATTTTCAACACTTTAACAACCCTACTTAATACCGTTTTGAGGCGAAGGGTCACAAATGTGTTCAAAGTGACCGACAGTGAAAAGTGCTCACAGCTTTCGAAATATCTATCTAACATCATGATTGGTCATTTTGTTCAGTTTGACACATGTGTATGTTTACAACTTTCATAAACAAAGCAGCATGTTTACATTTTTAAAGATTTATCCAATCGTTGTATATACAGCAACAAATCATGTGATTGATGGCTTGGTTGGACGAAAATATGTGACCCTTCGTCTCGAAACGGTATTATGTCGGAATGAATTGGACCCCGAAAAGTGACTTTAGAATTAAATTGATAGTAAATACCAATTTTTGAGCTTTTGCATTGTGAGAAATTGTCTTCATTCTGTAACATAACAAATCGAAACAAACCCCACGTTTCATTTTTTTGTCAATAAATTCAATTTTTTTTTCACCCAAGTCATCCCGACATAATACCGTTTAGAGACGGTGAGTCACATATGAATATTGATCGCTCCCATTGCAGCCAAAATTTCGTTAATTTTACGAATTTTTCATTGCAGTTGGCTGGTTGGCGTATCAAGAATTCTGATGTATTAACGACATTACAATGTGAAATTGAATGTAAGCCTCAATTTAATATACGAAAACAGATAATGTGAACGTTTCGGGTTTCCCCTTTATCAATAAAACAGGATGAATAACCTACAAATGAATGAGATAATGTTATTTATCTTAACAACTTACTTACTAACTTACTTAATCCTCTTCGGGCCTTGAGGCACATAGAGACATCTCCATTTTTTACGATCGGCTGCTTTTGCGGTTGATGTATTCCAGGACAGGCCTGCTTCCTTTAATTCTTTCTCCATTGTCTTCCGCCAGGTTTCTTTGGGTCTTCCCCGCTTTCTCTTCCCATCTGCTGTCCAGTACAAGGCTGTCTTGGGAAGTGACCGCTTTTCCATTCTGGCCACATGACCCAGCCAACGCCATCTTCTTCTTTTTATTTGGCTATCAATGCTAGTGCAGTCAGCTTTCTTTAATAGATCCACTGTTCTTATTTTTGTAGGCCAAAATAAATTTAAAATTCTTTTTTTTAATTATTTTTCTTAACAACGCCACTACCAAATTATCTCATTCGTTTGTCGTCTTATTCATCTTGTTTTGTTGATAAAGGGGAAACCCGAAATGCCCATTTTATCTGTTTTCGTATAGATAGTTCGAAGATGACGTCACTCAGGTCTTTGTTATTGTTTTTTGCCATCCGCATTTATGAGTAATGCTCACTGAATTGTATTAACTAGACTATAAACGTTCATGGATACACACAGTTTTGTGTGTTGGTCCGTTATACTTCCGGATGGCAATGTTATGAGCTTCTTAGCCAAGCGCATACTATCTATATTCAATAGGATTCAATAGTCGTAACGTCACTTCCTTCCAAATGATGCATGGTAACTTAGTAACACTGGCTCTAAACTATCGGAACAATGGCGGACGCCCGTATGAAATATTTCTCCGGCAAGTATCCAGAGGAAAAAAACCCCATAAATTTGATCATGTTTTTACTTTTACACATTCTGATCACAAGGCATAGGAAAAATTCTAGCCAGCATGAAGAATAAAAAGTAATGATTTTCTTTGTTTAGAACCAAGATGGCCGCCGTTGCCGGGCGGCGTGACATCAGACTACTGAATCCAATTGAAGCTTACATTCAAATTTCACATTGTTATTTATTTCTTCGAGCTTCGAGCGGCATGCAAACTGTTACATTACGATGCAATTGTGCGGCTATGTGGTCTAGTGGTATGACACTCGCTTTCGGATCGGAAGGTCCTGGGTTCGAGCCTCGCGCTCGGCGCATAGTTGAGTCCTTGGAAAAGACTCTTTACTCACTTTTTCTCACCGTACTCAGGTGGAAAATGAGTACCCGACCGTTAACAGCGTTGTCTTTGTCCGAAAAATTGTAATATCGCCTAACAGGCGTCATGTCCCGTCGTACATGTTAAATGTTGCTGTTGACCAGGGACCCCTTGTAAAGCGCTTTGAGCACATTTAGTGGATATTGCGCTATATAAAAGCTCATTTATTAATATATAGTTAACAGTTGTACTCTGGGAAAAACTCTTATTTAAATAATTATGGCCAGAAAACTCGTCCTTCAAATATCAATCGATTTAAATAACCCTCATCTTGGGGAAAACTCTCAAACCTGAGACTTCCCGAAGTCTTCAAAGAGACCACCAGATTCGAGATTTTGCCAAGATGAGGATCATTTAAATTGATAGATATTTTAACTGATACGAAGCTCCTAGAAAAACAAAAACTAGAGCTTTTATATAGCGCAATATCCACTAAATGTGCTCAAAGCGCTTTACAAACGGTCCCTGACAAAAAGCAACACGTAACGTGTAGAACGAGACATAACGCCTGCAGGCGATATTACAATTTATTTCCGACCAGAGACAACAAGGCTGTTGACGGCCAGGTACTCATTTTGCACCGGTTTGAATATTCCGATGTC
>NC_088368.1:42389349-42406849 GCF_034508935.2 Berghia stephanieae | reverse complement strand
TTCTGTATCTCTTAAAGAGTAGTCCTTCAGAGCCATTGGGCCAGAGCCGGAGCCGGAGTTTATCCCGGGTTCTATAGCGTAAAACGGACAATAGTAATTGGTTGCTACCCTTTGGATAGGACTATAGTCAATCGAAAAGTACTTTCTGCCAGGTCTACGAGACCCAGTTACCCATTCACTGCTGGGTAGACAAGGGGTTGGGGGGGGGGGTGCAGAAGAAAAAAAAAACCTCAACTGTACACGGGATCGATCTTGGTCCCTTTGCGTGTGAAGCGAGTGCTCTACCAACTGAGCTATCGTGACCCTCCGTCATTCGACATAATCTTACTGAGTTTTTTGTCAAGAGTACAGCAGTTGGCTGGTTGATGAGCTTAAAAAAAGATGAGCATTTATATAGCGCAATATCTACTAAATGTGCTCAAAACGCTTTACAACGCTGACCAACAGAAACATGTAACACGTAAAAAGAAATATGATACCCGTTAGGCGATATTACCATTTTTTTGTGTGACTGAGACAACACTGTCAAAGGCCAGGTACTCATTTTACACCTGAGTACGACGGTGAGAGAATGTGAGCAAAGAGCCTTTTCCAAGGACTCAACTATGCGCCGAGTCGAGCGAGGCTCGAACACAGAAACTTCCGATCCGAAATCGAGTGTCATACATACCACTAGACCACATAGTGGATATTGCTCTATATAGATAGCTCGAAGATGACGTCACTCAGGTCTTTGTTATTGTTTTTGCCATCCGCGTTTATGAGTAATGCTCAATGAACTGTATTAACCTGACTATAAACGTTCATGGATACACAAAGTTTTGTGTGTTGGACCGTTATACTTCCGGGTGGCAATGTTATGAGCTTCTTAGCCAAGCGCATACTATTCATGAACGTGTATAATCAGGTTAATACAGATCAGTGAGAATTACTCATAAACGCGGATGGCATAAAACAATAACAAAGACCTGAGTATCGTCATCTTCGTTCTATCTATAAAAGCTCGATTTTTTTAAATACGTGTAATTAGAGCTTTATGCCTTACCTTACCGGAGTCCCGTCGTGTCACTACAGAGGGTGGAATGTCATGGAACGCCGTTCTTCTCGCTCAAGACCGATTTTATATTGATGAAAAAATATCGTACAAATTGGATAATTATTATGGAGAATATTAAGTTGTGAAATTATGGTTGGATCACAATAGCGGCGGGTGTTTTGGAGTAAATAATGTATTGGGTGTGTTAGGTGGTGGATTGTCGATGGGTGTGTGTGTGTATGTGTGTGTGTGTGTGTGTGTGTTGTATGTTGTATTGTAGTAGTGGTTGGACTAGGATGGTGATGGTTATGGTGGTATGGTAGTGAGCCTCTCCATTTTCACTCTTTCGTTAGTATTTTACGATCACCGGCTTCAGACAAGCCTACTGTTTTCTAGGTATTCACTAAACGTGTTCAAAGGGCTTTACAAGGGGTCCCAAGTCAACAGCAACACTGAACTTGTATGACGCGAGACAATGACGCCTGTTGGGCGATGATACAATTATTTTCCCCGTCAGACAACGCTGCTAACACCTGCCGAATACTCATTTTTACACCTGAGTACGGTTATAGAATGCGAGTCAAGAGCCTTTTCCAATGACTCTACTATACGCCGCTCAGAGCAGGATTTGAACCCAGAACCATTCGACCCGAAGGCTAGTGTCATACCACAAGGCCACATAGCCGCATAAATATAATTAAAAAAACATATCATAATGTTCCCTTTATTCATCCCCATGGGGAAATTTTTCTTCAGGGTCTATTCCAAGGGAAGACTGGAATAGCCCAGGCGCCAGCCGCAGTGCAGCGAGGCAAATATAATGCCTTGGCTGTCTTGAAAGTTTAAATTTTCTCTGGTGACTTAAAAAAAGATGTTCGATGTAGTATTGCTTCAGAGTGTGAACACATTTTCTGTCAGGTTGTGATTTAGTATGTTTTGTCAATTTCTTTCCTAATATGCTTGGAGAGAGAGAGAGAGAGAGAGAGAGAGAGAGAGAGAGAGAGAGAGAGAGAGAGAGAGAGAGAGAGAGAGAGAGAGAGAGTGGGGGGGGTAAGAGAGAGATGGATAGATGGGAAGATAGATAGAAAGTTAGATGGATAGATAGAAAGATAGATAGAAAGTTAGAAGGTTAGATAGATGGATAGCGAGAGAGATAGAGATAGACAGATAGATATATAGATAGCTGTATAATATATATATATATATATATATATATATAGAGAGAGAGAGAGAGAGAGAGAGCGAGATAGAGAGAGAGAGAGAGGGAGAGAGATTGATAGATAGAGATAGAGCGTACTGAGAGAGAGAGAGAGCGATATATATATATATATATATATATATATATATATATATATATCGAGAGAGAGAGAGAGAGATAGAGAGAGAAAGAGAGAGAGAGAGAGAGAGGGAGCGAGAGAGAGAGAGAGAGAGAGAGAGAGAGAGAGAGAGAGAGAGAGAGAGAGAGAGAGAGAGAGAGAATTCATTCATTCACATCTTTGTATACATAAAAAGAAACAAAACAAGGGAGATTATCACTAAATATAGATTGCCCAGTGGCAGAAATCCATAATGTGTTGCGAAATTTAACGTATTTTTAGACGGAATAAGTCATAACATAATTGGGTAATTTTAATAAGGATATCAATTCTAAGTGCATATAGATTAGCCACTCCCACGCCTCGTTCTGAAAAAAGTCCGCGAAATTAAAGGGGAGGCAAGAGAAAATCAGCTGATCGTTAAAATAGTAACAGAAAAGTGCTCGGCACTGAATGCAAGAAAGACATTTAAAACGCCGTAAAAATGTTTAAAAATCACTTAATGTTATACGAGTAATTACCATCCATAACAACCTGTCAAATTCACATATGTAAGATGCCAAGCCAAAATTAATAATAAAATAATAAAGAACACGATTGACCGTTGACTACACATGCATACGAGTACCAAAAATATTTTGTAAACAATGTAACACAATATAATGTGTAAGTTTCAAAGCAAATGCGACCACAAATAACATCAAAGAACAATGTGGGACTACTGTTTTAATTTCATAAAACCAAACGTATATTTTCTGCCCCCGATATTGAACGTGTAGTTAGTATGTATCGTACAAACAACATTCGTTTAGACAGGTAGTCGGATTCTAGCGCCAGTTTTATTTGGGCAACCGTGATTGGGATTTCACTCAATGCACTTATTATTATTATTATTATTATTATTATTATTATTATTATTATTATTATTATTATTATTATTATTATTATTATTATTATTATTATTATTATTATTATTATTATTATTATTATTATTATTATTATTATTATTATTAATAATAATAAGCAGTTGAAAGCAGTCTTTGGTGTATAAGTGCATATGTACATTGTTTCTTATAATAAATGCTTCAAAACAAAACAAAACAAAACTAAAAAAATAAAAAATAAAGAATAAATGAATAAAAATATCTATTTGGGCATTTACTTACATTAATAGTCTTGAAAATCACAATCACAATCCATGAAAATTAAATATCCCATAATCCGAAGAAGACATGAATTTAATCCAAAATCCAACACAGGAATGTATTTTAATAGGAAACAGATATCCTATTAAAACTATAGCATTACTTGCAAACAACAATACCCCACTCTGCGTTTAACGGGCTTGTGGCCGTCACATTGTAAATTGTGACCGCATTAGGGTAATCGGTGTCCTAAAGACTGACACACTGACATACAATCAATGAGAACTATAAAGAATCCATTCTAGAATTCAACTACAAACTGAAAAGCATGATAAATATCACTCTATCAAATAATTTTCTTTGCACAGGTTCACTCACACTCTCCTTTATTGCAAAACATTGATAAGTGAGAAAAAGTTTGTAATTCAATTATAAACTTAATCACATAATCTAAATGATGGAGAATAAAAACAGCTAATTATAAAAAATTTCACAGATCAAGTTATCTATTTGAACTCCGCATATTTAGCTTAATTACTCAATGACCATAAATTTTTTAAAACTGCATTGTTTCATTTAAACAAGACCATGACGCTTATGCCTGGACCGGGTATTCACAACTTCTGCATTTGCATTCCACTTTTGAATCGAATTAATCTCTATCTTGTCCGTTTATTTGCAAAGTTTCTGCACTTTATAAATAAGACCATAACGCTTATGTCTGGACCGGGTATTCACAACTTCTGCATTTGCATTCCACTTTCGAATCGAATTAATCTCTGTCTTATCCGTTTATTTGCAAAGTTTCTGCACTTTATAAATAAGACCATAACGCTTATGTCTGGACTGGGTATTCGCAAATTTTCCTATTGTGTTCCACTTTTCGAATCGAAATAACATCTAGTCTATCCGTTTATTTGCAAAGTTTCTGCACTTTATAAATAAGACCATGACGCTTATGTCTGGACGGGCATTTGCAAATTCTGCTTATGTGTTCCACTTTTCGAATCGAATTAATCTCTATTTTATCCGTTTATTTGCAAAGTTTCTGCATTTTATAAATAAGACCACGACACTTATGTGTTAGATTGTTCGCAAATTCTGCCTTTGTGTTCCACTGTTCGATTAGAATTAATCTCTATTTTATCCGTTTATTTGAAAAGATTCTGCACTTTATAAATAAGACCATAACGCTTATGTCTGGACTGGGTATTCGCAAATTTTCCTATTGTGTTCCACTTTTCGAATCGAAATAACATCTAGTCTATCCGTTTATTTGCAAAGTTTCTGCATTTTATAAATAAGACCACGACACTTATGTGTTAGATTGTTCGCAAATTCTGCCTTTGTGTTCCACTGTTCGATTAGAATTAATCTCTATTTTATCCGTTTATTTGAAAAGATTCTGCATTTTATAAATAATAATAATTGTTCAAAATTTTACCTCACACCCGATATTACAAGTACAAGTGAGCCAGGTGATGAAGATTGTCAAACAGTGTGACAGATGAAATAGGAAGAGAGAGAGAGAGAGAGAGAGAGAGAGAGAGAGAGAGAGAGAGAGAGAGAGAGAGAGAGAGAGAGAGAGGAGGAGAGAGAGATTCTTCTTTTGTTCAAAATTTCTCTCTCTCTCTCATATTGCACAAGGTTGTACTATTTTACTATTTATCAAGAACAGCCAAGGTGGCAACCCAGTCTCTGTATAAACTAAGCAAGATGGCAACAGGGACCTCGCTCCTTATCCAATGCCGAAGCTTTAATTTGAGTCAAACGGTTTGGTTAAAAAAAAAAACACCCAAAATAAGTTCGTGTGTGATGGAAGTTGAAGTCGGCTTATTATAAAATCGTTTATGGTCTGTTTGGATTACCCTTTTTATTTAGAAAAGGTGAATATAACATAAACTTGAAGAATAGGCAAGCTAAATGAAAATTAAATTGACTGATTAAATGAGTACGCGAGGCTGAGTTGCGAACGACTACTGGGTCCGACATTCCGATCCCAGTGTCATTCATGTTCACCGTACCGTGTTACTGTCTACACACTACACTGCATTGTTAGTGACTGGTCATGTCTTTTTTGTTTGTATGTTTTACGCAAGCTTAATAAAAATTAAATTGACTGATTAAATGAATACGTGAAGCAGAGTTGCGAACGACTCATGGGTTCCGACATTCCGACCCCAATGTCAGTGTCAGTCATGTTCACCGTACTGTGTTACTGTCTACACACTACACGGCATTGTTAGTGACTGGTCATGCCTTTTTTGTTTATATGTTTCTTTTAATATGGGTCAATTTACAAAGAATAATAATAGAAATGTTCAAAACAAAAACTAGATTCACTATTACGTGCCTGTAATGAAGTGCTTTCCACAAACCGTGAGCGAGAATGATGGTGGAGGTAATGGCAACCATGTGGGTTTGTTATTGCTTCCTGCCTCCGTCAACCCACGCATCCAGTTGCGTAACCCACGCTGATTCTGACCAATAGGCGATGTCATGCTTGATGGTGGTAACGTTATGATTGATGGTGGTGATTTTATCATTGATGGTGGTAATGTTATGATTGATGGTGGTAATGTTATCATTGATGGTGGTAATGTTATGATTGATGGTGGAAACGTTATGCTTGATGTTTGCGATATAGATAGTGTGCACTTGGCTAAGAAGCTCACAACATTGCCATCCAGAAGTATAACGGACCAACACACAAAACTATGTGTAAACTTAAACGTTTATAGTCTGGTTAATATAGTTTAGTGAGAATTACTCATAAACATGGATGGCAACCCCCCCCCCCAAAAAAAAACAACAAAAAAACAAACAAACAAAATACAAAACAAAACAAAACAAAAAAACAAAACAAAACAAAGACCGAATGACGTCAATTTCATTCTATCTATTATGCTTGATGTTGGGACAGAGGGGCTCAGCGGTTACCGTCTTTGCTACGTACCAATACCGTACCGAGTTCGATTACCCGCCGCGCTGTGTGTCCTTGAGCAAGTCACACCACTATAGCTCACTTTGCGGCGCTGCACTGCGGCTATCGCCTGGGTTATCCAGTCTTCCCTTCAATTAACGCTATAGACAATTATCACCATGAGGATGAATAAAGGCAAAAAAATTTGTGCTCAATGTTGGTGATGTTATGCATGATGTTGTGATGTTATGTTTGATAGTGGTAATGTTATGATTGATGGTTGTAATGTTATGTTTGATGGTGGTAATGTTATGTTTGATGGTGGTAATGTTATGATTGATGTTGTCGATGTTATGCTTTATGGAGGTCCCAGGTTTGAGAGTTTTGAAAAGATGTGGGACACATAAATCAATCGATAATTGAAGGACAGATTTCCTGGCCAAATTTACAAATGCTGGTTTTACCCTTCCTCCACGACATCATAAGATACCATTGACACGAAGGAAAATGTTACAGTGAATGACATAATCAGTCGGAAGGTGAAAATGTTTGAACTGAGATATTGCCAAGTTTAGTTAGAAGGTCAAATTTTTTTTATCCAAAATGAGTTCTTGTCATAAATGATTAAATCAACATTTTTCTACATCTTCGGGAAATATCAAAGCTTAATTTCACTTCTAAATATTTTTTACAGTAGCTAATCAAGTTGAAAAAGTATGAAATTTGAGAAACGTTGCGAGATACCTTTCCCATTCATCTGACCATAATGTCATCAAAAATCACCCGATTTACTTCAAATAAAGATTAAAATGCTCCGGGGAGGATCTTCTTTTAGAAAATGCCAATCCAAAATGTTCACCTTCCGATTGATTATGTCATGTACTGACACATATAGATAATTCATCAAACAGAATGCCTGATGTCAACAGGAATCACCCATGTTGTCCAAGTGAGCAGATTGGGGGTTAATAGTCTTGCCCAAGGAAAACAAAACAACCTCAAACAAGGCGTCCCTGACCAACAGCAACATTTAACATTTAGGACGGGACATGACACCCGTTAGGCGATATTACATTTATTTTTCGAACTGAGACAACGCTGTTGACGGCCAGGTACTCATTTGACACCTGAGTACGGTGAGAGAATTTGAGGAAAGAGCCTTTTCCAAGAACTGAACTATGTGGCGAGCTTGATTCGAACCCAGGACCTTCCGATCCGAAAGCGAGTGTCATACCACTAGACCACATGTCCTAAGCGAGAAAGAACTATACAAGAAAAAAAAAAAAACTCATCCAAGACAAAACGACTGGGGATCAAACCTCAGACATTCTGATAACATTCAGACGTGCTACTAATTCAAAAGGTCTAAGGTTCGATCCCCTGTCGAGGTAGACTGATTTTTTGGGATGATTTTTTTTTCTTGTATTTTTTCTTTCTTGATTTGTCTGTCACCTTTCATACCCACTTGTTCAGTTCTTTTTCTATGTATTATAAAGATGCTGGGGGGGGGGGGGGGGCAGCGAAGTGGCCGAGTGGTTAAGACATAGCACTGTGACCCAGAAGGTCCCGGGTTCGAGTCCCGCTTCAGGCACTTTCGTTCCCCCCCCCCGCCCCTTGAGCAAGAATATTAACCCCCAATTTGCTCACTTGGACAACATGGGTGATTCCCGTTGACAGCAGACATCTTGTTTGATGAATTATCTATATTCCTTCGTGGAATGCCTTGGCGACGATATCTTATGATGTCGTGACGGAAAGGCACAATTTTTAAAATATATAAAATGATGCTATTTTTGGTAAAGTGACAACAATCAAATAGTTACCATCTAAATATAGACTAGCCTCGTTTTCGATATTAAAAAACCCTGACGATTTTCGATGTAATTTACTGTCAAACAGCTACTTACTGTATCTATGAATGGATCCAGAAAATACAATGACATTTGACTGGTATTTACTAAAAATAGATTTTAATTTCTAGATAATATTATCATTATTTCAACTTTTGCACTTTTATTTTACTGGTTAAATGTCGTACTGATGATGGTGGTGGTGGTAGGGGTGTGGGTGGTGGTGGTGGTAGTGAGGTAGTGGTGGTGGTGGTGGTGGTGATGATGATGATGATAATGATGATGATGATGATGATGATGGTGGTGGTGGTGATTATTTGGTAGATATTGCTAATTCACAATAGAACTCCGAACGGCGGCTATGTGGTATCGTGGTATGACATTCGCTTTCGGATCGGAAGGTCCTGCGTTCGAGCCTTGCGCTCTGCGCATAGTTGAGTCCTTAGAAAAGGCTCTTTACCCACATTCTCTCACTGTACTCAGGTGTAAAATGAGTACCTGGCCGTTAACAGCGTTGTCTTTGTCCGAAAAATTGTAATATCGCCTAACAGGCGTCATGTCTCGTCCTACATGTTAAATGTTGCTGTTGGCCAGAGACCCCTTGTAAAGCGCTTTGAGCACATTTAGTGGATATTGCGCTATATAAAGCTCAATATTTAACATGAAATAAGGGTAGATCGATGTGTATTTTTTTTTTGTATGTGCAGGTCGGGTTAGATGTTTAAAAAAAAGAAACAATAAGTAGTCGTTCAAAGCCATTTGGCTCATGGAGCCGGATTTTTTTCACGGTTTCTATAGCGTGTAACGGACAATAGCAATTACTTGCTGCACTTTGGATAGGACGCTAGTCTGTCGCAAAGTACTGTAATTTCTGCCAGATCTAAACGGACCCAGCTACCCAATCAATGGTGGGTGGATATGCAGAGGGTGGTGGTGGGAAGGAAAGGGGAGGAGGAAAGTGGGGGGGGGGGGGGGGGGGGGGGGGGGGGGGGGGGTTAGAAAAAAATTTCGCCTGCACCCGGGATCCATTTCGGTCCCTTTGATTGTGAAGCGAGTGCTCTATCAACTGAGCTCTCTGGACCCTCAGGGCTGGGCTGGACTAGATGTTAAGTATAATTTTTTAAAAATTGGATTCAGTAGTCTGATGTCACGCCGCCCGGCAACGGCGGCCATCTTGGTTCTAAACAAAGAAAATCATTACTTTTTATTCTTCATGCTGGCTAGAACTTTTCATATGCCTTGTGATCAGAATGTGTAAAAGTCAAAACATGAACAAAATTATGTTTTTTTCCCCTCTGGATACCCTTTTGTGCTCGCCGGAGAAATATTTCATACGGCCATTGTTCCGATAGTTTAGAGCCAGTGTTACAAAGTTACCATGCGTCATTAGGAAGGAAGTGACGTTACGACTGTTGAAGAGTATTATGTGACCGACTTCAAGATCTCGGGGGTTCAGTAAATAGAGTTCTCGGCACAAGATCAGATGAACAAAACTTATATGTTGAGCTGAATGAATTGTTTATAGCTATGCCTCTGTCTGTCTATCTGTCTCTCTCTCTCTCTCTCTCTCTCTCACACACACACACACACACACACACACACACACTCTCCTTTGATATATAGGGTTCTCTCTCTTTCTCTCCTTTGATATATAGGGTTCTCTCTCTCTCTCTCACTCTCTCTCTCTCTCCTTTGATATATAGGATTCTCTCTCTCTCTCTCTCTCTCTCTCTCTCTCTCTCTCTTCATTTCTCTCTCTCCCCCGCCCCCACTCCTATCTCAACCTACCTTTAAACTCATCAACTTATGACCGATTTGTTGCAATCTATTATAAAACAATTCATCAATCTATCATCTACCCATAGCGTTCTATCCAAATGATAACAAACAATTGATATTGTCCGGTTAACGCTATATAAAAACCAGATAAAATTCGTCTCCAAGGGCCTAATGGCTCTGAATGACTACTTTTTTAGCGCATTGATACAGAAAGTTCAACGATGACGTCACTGGGTCTTTGTTATTGTTTTTTGCCATCCGCTTTTATGAGTAATGCTCACTGAACTGTATTAACCCGACTATAAACGTTCATGGATACACACAGTTTTGTGTGTTGGTCCGTTATACTTCCGGATGGCAATGTTATGAGCTTCTTAGCCAAGCGCATACTATCTATAGATAGAACGAAGTTGAAGTAACTCAGGCCGTTGTTTTTGTTTTTGCCATCCGCGTTTGTGAGTTGTTCTCACTAAACTGTATTAACCTGACTATAAACGTTCATGGATACACACAGTTTTGTGTGTTGGTCCGTTATACTTCCGGATGGCAATGTTGTGAGCTTCTTAGCCAAGCGCATACTATCTATAAAAGCTTAATTTTTTAAAAGTACAAGTTTACTCTCTCCTTACCGAGTATTTTCAGTATTTTCCCAAAATGGCAGACTTAGCTTACACAGCAGAAAAATTGATTTTTAAAAACACAAACAATCTCTCTATAGATAGTATCCGCTTGGCTAAGAAGCTCATAACATTGCCACCCGGAAGTATAACGGACCAACACACAAAACTGTGTGTATCCATGCACGTTTATAGTCAGGTTAATTTTGATTAGTGAGAATTACTCACAAACGCGGATGGCAAAAACAATAACAAAGACCAAAGTGACGTCAACTTCAATCTCTCTATAAAACAACTGTATGTTCTTATTAATCAAACTATTATTCACATTTTGTGATGTGCAAAATATATCTGAATAAGAAAAAAATGTATATTGTGTCGTAACAAATGTGACGATTTTGCTGTAGGTGGTAAGGAGAGGATAAAGACACACACAAAACGCTGAGATGCCAACTATAAATTTTTAAAAAAGTCGTAGTTCTGAGGGGAAAAATAAATTGTTTTATTTATTTATTTATTTATTTATTTATTTATTTATTTATTTTTAAAGAGAGTTTTACGGCGCTTGTAACACAGAAAGGTCAAATCAGCGTGAGTAAAAAGGAAGAAAATCGGATAATAAAAAGTTATAGAATTACAATTAAAGCACCTAAGAAAATGTTGTTTTTGTTTTTAATGGTTTTACGGCGCTTGCAACACAATTAGGTCATATCATCGGCGTCAGTAAAAAGGAGGAAAGTGGGACAGTATTGAGTCCTAGAATTAAAATTAAACCACCCAAGAAAAGAGAAGACAAAGGGGAATTGGCTCAAATAATAGGAAACAGATGTAAAGTCCAAGAGTATTAGATCAATATACTTAGTTTGAGATCACCTAAAAGTCTCATCCAGACGCAAGCACACGTCCCCACTAAGAGTAATACACTCAAATGTTTAAAATAGCAAGGACTATCCCGCACAAATCTTTGGGCCTCTTTTTCGCTCACGAAGTGCCCAAATTCGCGACAAAATATGGGACGAAGCCGTTCCGTACTTTTTCTTCTTCTTCTTCTTCTTCTTCTAGGTTCCATGCCTGGTCCAGGCTTCGGATACTGCATGGATTATCTCTCTCCATTCCTCCCTGTCTCTTGCTTTTTCAAACAGCTCTTGGATTGTTAGGTTGGTGAAGCCCTTCAGTTGGTCTATGAGTGTTTTTCTTTGTCTCCCCCGGGCGCGTTTACCAGGTATTTTTCCACAACTTGCCAGGTATTCATTCTTATCTTTCCTTACTGTGTGTCCGAAAAAGGATAGTTGTCGATCCACTATTAAGGGCATTAGTTTCCTTTGTTGGTATGTTTGTTTTAGCACTTCTTCGTTCGTTTTGTGTGCAGTATACGATATTTTCTGCATCCTTCTCAAGCACCACATTTCAAAAGCTTCAATGTGTTTTTACATGTTATTTTAAAAAAATAATTACGACGCTGTTAATCGATGAATTTGACTGAAAGTTGGCACACAGTTAGAAAAGAGGTCATTTTAGATTATGTCAAGCGACAAAACTCGTACGATTACCAGAAGACCGTTAAAAATAGATTTTTACTCTTTGGAGTACAATATTTCTAAAACTACAAAGAGGAGAGATTTTGTCGCTCACAAGGTTATATATGCACATTTCTTCTATTTCTATTTCAAATTTCATTGGATTATGATAAGTACTTTTCCGCATTCTCACAAAACATCAACCCAATTTGCATTTCAATGAGTGAAAATATGGAGACGGCCATTTTGCTTCCCTCATCGCACGACACGAAAATGACGTGAGCGAGGCAAGGCTGCCAGATGGCTAGACTATAACCTGACCAAATTCGACTTCAAAAGTGGCTAAATAGAAAATCATATGGCTTTCACTATTAAGACAGGCCCACTTAAAATGAACTAAATTTTAACAAACAGAAAATTGAATAGATTAGGATAAATGTCACTGAGACAAAAATAGATGAATAAAATTTAATAAAAGAAACAAAATTATATAATATTTGGCCACACACGTGGCCGTCTGGCAACTTGTTCGCGGTGACTGACGACACAAATCCTCGCGCGCTTTTTTAAAAATTAAGGCATTGTTTCATTGTTATGTCATAGGGATAGTAGATTAACTCTCTCTCTCTCTCTCTCTCTCTCTCTCTCTCTCTCTCTCTCTCTCCCATAAATACTAGAAATAACATAAGCCATGGTCTCACGGGACTGATTGATAATAATTTAGCAGGCATTTTTCGTGTCATTTGTATGGGTTGTAGACACAAAATTACACTTCGGAAAAGTTCCAAATGATCAATATTATGTATATTTTAAAACAAAATTATAGTTGACCCTAGCCTTACAGCTCCAAAACTATACAAGTTAGAACTCTTCTGATGTGTTCATCATATTTTCTGATAATTTTGCCATAAAATTGCCAAGTTTTAACATCTAATTCCACGTATTAAGCGAGATACAGCCACAAACCAGAATAAAACGCAGAAAAAGCGTCCCCTATTTTCGGTATTTTTTTCTCTTTGTGAGTCATCCAAATAAATGACACCTTTGAAACTGCATAACTTTTTTAATTTATGAATGGATTTTCAAAATTCAAAAACATTTGTACTCAGTGGAGATAGGGCTTTGATTTCAGACAAAACATTTTTCATAGTCTTTGCTAGTTTAAAATTCATTAAAAAAGTCACTTTAGATAGCTTTGTGAAATAATAATTGGCTTCCTGTGAAGTCTAGGATAGAATTTAAGATATTGTGCTATGTTTTTAGATGTCTGGATGGATTGGCACCTGAATATTTGGAGGAACTGATTAAAAAATATGAACCCACTCGAAATTTAAGATCATCTCAGTCCCAACTTCTAAAGGTTACCACATCAAAATCCACTTTCATAGCTCCACGCCTATGGAACGCACTTAGTCCTCGGACAAAGTCCTGTGAAAATTTATCATCTTTCAGGAAATGTCTGAAGACTGAGTTGTTCCACGAGGCTTATTTTTCATAAAGTAGATGTTGCTTTGATTTTGTTTTTTGTTTGCATGCATATTATGTATCATGTAGTGTCGTGATTTTTAATTTTGTTATTGTTAAACATTATTATTATTATTATTATTATGTAAAGCGCCGCAGAGCACGATTAACGTGGATGTTTAGGCGCTATATAAATTCATTATTTACAAAATTTACAAATATTTACAAAATAATTTGCTCTCTTCTTTATCCAAAATTCTCCAGAGTCCTCTATATGTGTCAGTGTCATGTGCCAGTGTCATGTGTCAGTGTCATGTGTCAGTGTCATGTGTCAGTGTCATGTGTCAGTGTCATGTGTCAGTGTCATGTGTCAGTGTCATGTGTCAGTGTCATGTGTCAGTGTCATGTGTCAGTGTCATGTGTCAGGTCATGACATAATCAGTCGGAAGGTGAAAATTGTGACCCATCGTCTCAAAACGGTATTATGTCGGGATGAGCCAGATGTTGAAAGGTCAATTTTAAGCTTCACTGGTCAAGAAATTGAAATTTCAGTTTTCAGTAGTTCAACATTCTATATTTTTTCTTCAATAATCCATACAGGGACTCAACCCAATTATGATGTTTTTGGTCATAGATTCTATTTTCAGCACTTTGATCATCCCGACTTAATATCGTTTTGAGGCGGCGGGTCGCAATTTCGGATTTGCATTGTTTGCATATTCTGAATAAATATGCCCATCAAAGCATTTTAATCTTTATTTGAAGTAAATCGAGTGATATTTCATGAAGTTATGGTCACATGTATGGGAAAGGTATCCAGCAACTTTTCTCAAATTTCAACCCGTTTTTAACTTGACTAGCTGTGTGGAAAAATACCTGGTAAACGCGTCCGGGGGAGACAAAGAAAAACACTCATAGACCAACTGAAGGGCTTTACCAACCTAACAATCCAAGAGCTGTTTGAAAAAGCAAGAGACAGGGAGGAATGGAGAGAGATAATTCATGCAGTATCCGAAGCCTGGACCAGGCATGGAACCTAGAAGAAGAAGCTGTAAAAATAATCATTTAGAAGTGAAATTAAGCTTTGATATTTCCCGAAGATGTACAAAAGGTGTTGATTTAATCATTTGTGACAAGAATTCATTTTTGGTAAAAATTGACCTTCTAACTAAACTTGGTAATAGGGAATGAGATTAGCGGAAGAGTAGCGTCCCTTGATTGGACGTCACCGGTGGAGAAGTTATTTGTAAACAAACCAACTACAAGCCAAGCCCTCCAGACACAAATTTTATTATTCATATTTCTGTACAAAAATGCATAACGATTATAATATGCATTTTGGACAGAAATATGAATAATAAATTTTGTATTTGGAGCGCTTGACTTTTAGTTGGTTTGTTTACAAATAACTTCTCCCCCGGTGACGTCCAATCAAGGGACGCTACTCTTCCGCTAATCTCATTCCCTATATTTCAGTTCAAACCTTTTCACCATCCGACTGATTATGTGATTCAGTGTAACATATAGATAGTATGCGCTTGGCTAAGAAGCTCATAACATTGCCATCCGGAAGTATAACGGACCAACACACAAAACTGTGTGTATCCATGAACATTTATAATCGGGTTAATAAGTTCAGTGAGCATTACTCATAAACGCGGATGGCAAAAAACAATAACAAAGACCTGAGTGACGTCATCTTCGAACTATCTATAGGTTCTAAGGAATTAAATTGTCCTTATAAACAATATTTATACGCTTCAACAGTCGTAACGTCACTTCCCTCGTAATAACTGGTTCTAAACTATCGGAACAATACGCTTCAACAGTCGTAACGTCACTTCCCTCATAATAACGCATCGTAACTTAGTAACTGGCTCAAAACTATCGGAACAATGGCGGACGCCCTACTGAAAGTTTTCTTCGACGAGCATAAAAGCGTATCAAGAGGAGACCAAAAAAAAAAAACCACATTATAAATCTGATCATGTTTTGACTTGTACACATTCTGATCACAAGACATATGAAAAGTTCTAGCCAGCTTTAAGAATAAAAAGTAATGATTTTCTTTGTTTAGAACCACGATAGCCGCCGTTGCTGGACGACGTGAATCCAATTGCGGACGCCATTATCTCCATCATCACCCTTATGAAATACTCTCCCCCCCCCCCCCTGACGAGCAGATAAGTGTGTCCAGAGGATAAAAACATTATAAATAAGATCATGTTTTGACTTTTACACATTCTGGTCACATGACATTGAGCTTTTATTGAGCTTTATATAGCGCAATAACCACTAAATGTGCTCAAAGCGCTTTACAAGGGGTCCCTGGTCTACAGAAACATTTAACATGTAGGACGGGACATGACGCCTGTTAGGCGATATTACAATTTTTCGGACAAACACAACGCTGTTAACGGCCAGGTACTCATTTTACACCTGAGTACGGTGAGAGACTGTGAGTAAAGAGCCTTTTCCAAGGACTCAACTATGCGCCGAGCGCGAGGCTCGAACCCGGGACCTTCCGATCCGAAAGCGAGTGTCATACCACTAGACCACATAGCCGCACATGTGAAAAAGTTTTAGCCAGCATAGTAGTAGTAGTATCGTTCGGTTACACTTCTATGTTCAAGGTATCAATCCAGGTTCGGAAGTCATCATCACATGTGTTGATAGTTTCCAATCCCCTTAGCCAGCATGAAGAATAAAAAGTACCGATTTTCTTTGTTTAGAACCAAGCTGCTGGTTGCTGCGCGGACGTGACATCAGACTATTCAATCCTATTGATTCAAAGACGTGTATGCAATAGGATTCAATAGTCTGATGTCACGTCCGCCTCAGCAAGGAGCAGCTTGGTTCTAAACAAAGAAAATCGGTACTTTTTATTCTTCATGCTGGCTAGAACTTTTTCACATGTCATATGATCAGAATGTATAAAAGTCAAAACATGATCATGCTTATACTATTTTTCTCCTCTGGATACACTTTTACGC
Source organism: Berghia stephanieae (assembly GCF_034508935.2). Lineage (NCBI taxonomy): Eukaryota > Metazoa > Mollusca > Gastropoda > Nudibranchia > Aeolidiidae > Berghia > Berghia stephanieae. The sequence continues at coordinate 42,390,209 of NC_088368.1, read as the reverse complement.
TCGTCGGAGAAATATTTCATAAGGGCGTCCGCCTTTGTTCCGATAGTTTAGAACCAGTTACTGAGTTACTATGCGTCAATACGAGAGAAGTGCCATCACGGCTGTTAAACCCTATTATTCTGTCGATAGAGCCACCAAAACATTATTCGTAATTTTACGAATTTTTCGTAGTACGACACAGGTCTGAAAACGTGAGCTAATAATTTAAGAATAAGAAGACAAAAATAGACCGTATGCAATGAAATATGTCACGAAATAGGATGCTTAATGGGTGTGTAAAAATGTGTATGTGTGTGTGTGTGTGTGTGTGTGTCTATTTATGACGCTGTAGTATTGATCTTACATGTTGCATGAACCAACAACACAACGTCTGTTTGATGTAACAAGTTAATTGTCAGAATCTGGCCAAAAAAAAAATAAAAATATATACTCCCCCCCCCCACCAAAAAAATAAAAACCGCGTATTTAAAAATTTGGCCAGAAAACTCATCCTTCAAAATATGAAAAATTTAAATGAATCTCATCTTGGCAAAAAACCCATCTCAAACGTGGGGATATAATATTATAAGCAGGACTTCGTGCTAAAATGAGTGTCATTTAAATCGGCCCATATTTATTATTTAAAGGACAAGTTTTCTGGCCAAAATTTTAAATATTTTTTATTTTTTATACGATTTTTTCCGGAACTCCCCAGGCAGTTTTTTATTTTTATTTTTCTAAAAATAATTTTTTTTTTTTACCCGTAAGGCAAACATAATAATGATAACAATGATACTATCGATATTTTATCTTAATCGATGTTTATTTTAGATATGGTTGTATTGGTTGTAATGATAACTGTTGAGACTAAAGTTCTAATG
>NC_088368.1:42381849-42384349 GCF_034508935.2 Berghia stephanieae | reverse complement strand
AGCTTACGCATGCACCTGTTTATGAAAATCTGTACTCTTCTTATACATGCCTGTGATGCGTTCCAAGTTCCACATCCATCCATGCTAATAAGCGTATTAAAATATCCGTTGATTAGACAGACGAATAGGGATTGAGATTAGCGGAAGAGTAGCGTCCCTTGATTGGAAGTCACGAGCGGAAAAGTTATGAGAGAGAGAACGTCATGTTGGTTGTGCGGCATGAGACACTTCACCGAAAGCGAGGACGAGAAAGACGCATGCACAAAACCATTTTGACGTTCTCTCTGTAAGGTGACGTCCAATCGAGGGACGCTACTCTTCCGCTAATCTCATTCCCTATAATTATATTCGGCTTACCATGGGCGACCGAACAGTTTCTGCTATGACAGAATTTATGAAAAACAACAGACAAAGTCGAAGGGGGGAACATGGAGAAGAAATGGATTCAATAGACGGATGTCCTGTTGCCCAGCAACGGCGGCTATCGTTGTTCTAAACAAAGAAAATCAGTACTTTTTATTCTTCATGCTGGCTAGAACTTTTCTGTCTTGTGATAGGAATATGTAAACGTCAAAACATGATCAGATTTATAATGCGTTTTTTCTCTCCTCTGGATACGCTTTTATTTTCGTCGGAGAAATATTTCATAAGGGCTTCCGCCATTGTTCCGATATAGTTTAAAGCCAGTTACTAAGTTACCGTGCGTCATTACGAGGGAAGTGACGTCACGACTGTTGAAGCGTGTTAAAGAAGCTGATATCTATAAAGAGAAGTGATAAGACATGGAAAGAGATAAAAAAAAAAAGGTTAGCTCATGATAGAGAAGGATGGAATCTGTCTGTGGCCTATACCCTGACCCAAGGTGAAAAAGGCAATGATGAGAGAAGGATGGAAACTGTTTGTCTGTGGCCTATACCCTGACCCAGGGTGAAGAAAGAAGGCAATGATGAGAGAAGGATGGAAACTGTTTGTCTGTGGCCTATACCCGACCCAGGGTGAAAAAGGCAATGATGAGAGAAGGATGGAAACTGTTTGTCTGTGGCCTATACCCTGACCCAGGGTGAAAAAGGCAATGATGAGAGAAGGATGGAAACTGTCTGTGGCCTATACCCCGACCCAGGGTGAAAAAGGCAATGATGAGAGAAGGATGGAAACTGTTTGTCTGTGGCCTATACCCTGACCCAGGGTGAAAAAGGCAATGATGAGAGAAGGATGGAAACTGTCTGTGGCCTATACCCTGACCAGGGTGAAAAGGCAATGATGAGAGAAGGATGGAAACTGTTTGTCTGTGGCCTATACCCTGACCCAGGGTGAAAAAGGCAATGATGAGAGAAGGATGGAAACTGTTTGTCTGTGGCCTATACCCTGACCCAGGTGAAAAAGGCAATGATGAGAGAAGGATGGAAACTGTCTGTGCCTATACCCTGACCCAGGGTGAAAAGGCAATGATGAGAGAAGGATGGAAACTGTTGTCTGTGGCCTATACCCTGACCCAGGGTGAAAAAGGCAATGAATGAGAGAAGGAAGGATGGAAACTGTCTGTGGCCTATACCCTGACCCAGGGTGAAAAAGGCAATGATGAGAGAAGGATGGAAACTGTGTGGCCTATACCCTGACCCAAGGGTGAAAAAGGCAATATGATGAGTTGATGGATAATGGAAACTGTTCTGTGGCCTATACCCTGACCCAGGTGGAAAAAGGCAATGATGAGAGAAGAATACAGAGTTTATAAAATACCTAGGAAAATGAATGTAAGATAAAGAAAAGAAATAGAATATGATGATGAGGAGACAAGATTAAAACTTCTGTAGGCCATTTACGAAGAGAAAGAAGAAGAAGAAGAAGAAGAAGAAGAAGAAGAAGAAGAAGAAGAAGAAGAAGAAGAAGAAGAAGAAGAAGAAGAAGAAGAAGAAGAGAAGAAGAAGAGAAGAAGATAAGAAGAAGAAGAAGAAGAAGAAAGAAGAGAAGAAGAAGAAGAAGAAGAAGAAGAAGAAGAAGAAGAAGAAGAAGAAGAAGAAGAAAAGAAGAAGAAGAAGAAGAAGAAGAAGAAGAAGAAGAAGAAGAAGAAGAAGAAGAAGAAGAAGAAGAAGAAGAAGAAGAAGAAGAAGAAGAAGAAGAAGAAGAGAAGAAGAAGAAGAAGAAGAAGAAGAAGAAGAAGAAGAAGAAGAAGAAGAAGAAGAAGAAGAAGAAGAAGAAGAAGAAGAAGAAGAAGAAGAAGAAGAAGAAGAAGAAGAAGAAGAAGAAGAAGAAGAAGAAGAAAGAAGAAGAAGAAGAAGAAGAAGAAGAAGAAGAAGAAGAAGAAGAAGAAGAAGAAGAAGAAGAAGAAGAAGAAGAAGAAGAAGAAGAAGAAGAAGAAGAAGAAGAAGAAGAAGAAGAAAGAAGAAGAAGAAGAAGAAGAAGAAGAAGAAGAAGAAGAAGAAGAAGAAGAAAAGAAGAAGAAGAAGAAGAAGAAGAAGAAGAAGAAGAAGAAGAGAAGAAGAAGAAGAAGAAGAAGAAGAAG
>NC_088368.1:42354349-42374349 GCF_034508935.2 Berghia stephanieae | reverse complement strand
AAACTATGTGTAACCATGAACTTTTATAGTCTGGTTCATACAGTTTAGTGAGAATTAGTCAAAAACGTGGATGGCAAAAAAAAAAAAAAAAAAAAAAATAATAATACAGATCCGAGTGACGTCAACTTCGTACTATCTATAAATACTCATGGTGAATTAATGGGAGATAAAAATATAACAATTATAAAGAGCTTTATAATTGTGACCCATCGTCTCAAAACGGTATTATGTCGGAACAAACCAGATGCTAAAAGGTCAAATTTAATGTTAAACTGTTCAAAAATATAAATAGTTGGCATTCGCACCCTAAAATATGATATCCATTCTCCTCAATAAAACATACAAACTCAACGCAAGTCTGATATTTCTGGCTATAAATTCAATTTTCAACATCTTAACCAACCCGACTTAATACCGTTTTGAGGCGAAGGGTCACAATTGATATATCATTATTCACGGATTTTGTTATTTAGTTTATGAATGACAGAAACATTGTCCAAGGCCACAGATGACGTCATGGGTTTGTGTGACCTTTTCGTCCTAATCCCAAGAGATTTAGATCTAGTCAAATTTAAGTCGTGTCATTAGACTGAGGTTATCTGAACGATATGAAATGAAATTCCCTTTATTCATTCCTATAGGGGAAATTATTCTCTAGGGTCTATTCCAAAGGGAGACTGGAATAACCCAGGCGTCAGCCGCAATGCAGCGCCGCAAATTGAGCTAGGGCGAGATGGCTTGCTCAAGGCCACACAACGCAGCGGCGGGTGATTGAACTCGGTACCTTTCGGGTAGGAAGCAAAGACAGTGCCGCTGAGCCACGCTGATATGAAGGAGCAGGCACTGGTGTAAGATAAAGAACTGAACAAGTGTGTGTGTGTGAAACAGTGCCAGACAAAGCAAGAAAGAAAAATACAAGAAAAAAAAAAAAACATCCCCAAAAGATCAGTCGACCTTGACTTGGGATCGAACCTCAGACCTTCTGATTGCTTTCTCTCTCTCTCTCTCTCTCTCTCTCTCTCTCTCTCTCTCTCTCTCTCTCTCTCTCTCTCTCTACCCTAGCTATCTCTATATATCTCTCTATCTCGGTAATCAGAAGGTCTGAGGTTCGATCCCCAGTCGAAGTCTACTGTTTTAATGGGAACCAATAACTTTGTATCAACGACCCAAGACAAAATATTGTACTATCGCCTAACAGGCGTCATGTCTCGTTCTATGTCCAATGACATGGCTGTTATAAATGTCAAATTCACATCCCTGTAAGTAACTGGAACAGGAAAAAAAGATACCCGACTCGTCTATCAACCCCCCCCCCCTCCCACCCACAATTCTACCTCCTCCGCCTCTCTGTGCGCACACGTGTCCATTCCTAAACTCTCTCTCTCCCCCCCCCCCTCTCTCTCTCTCTCTCTTTCTCCCTCTTTCTCTCTCTCTCTGTGTATCTCTCTATCTCTCTCTATCTCACTCCTCTACATCTCTCTCACTATCTCTCTATCTCTCTCTATCTCTCTCTCTATCTCTCTATCTCTCTCACTATATATATATATATATATATATATATATATATATATATATATATATATATATATATATATATATATATTTATATATATATATATATATATATATATATATATATATCTTTCTCTTTCTCGCTTTCACACTTTCTCTCTCTCTCTTTCTCTTTCTCTCTCTCTCTCTCTCTCTCTCTCTCTCTCTGTCTTTCTTTCTCTCACACACTCTCTATCTCTGTCCTTTCTCTAACTCGACGACTCACTCATTCATCCATTGACTTTCTCTAATTGACGTTTAACACTATCCTATCCAATCCATGCTTTTGTTTGTCTTGCCTTTATTCAAACCTTTTAACTGGCAATTTTGTTGATCCTGAAAGTGTTACAAATGGAAACAATTTGTTTACATGACTAATTCACTGTTAATTAACACACGTTCAGAAAGGTGAGTGGAGCAGGCAGTCATGTTAAAAATAACAAGTAATGAAATGATTGGAAAATGCCAGAAGACAATTTAAAATAAACCCGCAAAAAGGCAAAAAAAACAAAACAAAAAAAAAAAAAAAAAAAAGAAAAGAAAAAAAACAACAACAAAAAAAAAATTAACAAAACAAAACAAACAAACAAACGCACACACACACACACACACACACACACACACACACACACACACACACACACACACACACAAGCACAAATAGGTACCAAAAAAAAAACCCCAAATAAATGAACAAAAGATTTTAAAAAAACCTCAAAAAAATAATATTTAAAAAACCCCCAGAATACAAACGAAACGAAGTAAAATAAAACAAAGCAAACACTAGAAAAACTTTGATTAATTATCATTAATTATGAAGCGCAATGTAGATTAAACGTGCTCAAAGCGCTTTACAAATGGGTCCCTAGCCATCAACAACACTTAACGCTTAGGACGAGACATGGTGCCTTTTAGGCGATATTAGGCACATTGCTTTTCGGACAGGGACAACGTTGAGTTGAATTCTAGGATCATGCTATTTGCTCACATTCTCTCACCACACTCAGATGTAAAATAAGTACCGGGCTGTTAACAGCGTTGTCTGCGAAAAAATCTATATTACCGCACGAAAATTTACAGAGAAAATTGAAAAGACAAAAAGACGTTCCTCGACCATCTCCTCCCTCGTGTTATAAATCTGTGGTTTACAATGTATTACAATAGGAAATCAATTGTCTACAGAGAAAATTGAGGAGGTAAAAAGACGTTCCTCGACCATCTCGTAATAAAAATCTGTGGATTACAGTGTATTACAATAGGCAATCAATTGTCTAAAGAGAAAATTGAGGAGGTAAAAAGACGTTCCTCGACCATCTCGTAATAAAAATCTGTGGTTTACAATGTATTACAATAGGAAATCAATTGTCTACAGAGAAAATTGAAGAGGTAAAAAGACGTTCCTCGACCATCTCCTCCCTCGTGTTATAAATCTGTGGTTTACAGTGTATTACAATAGGAAATCAATTGTCTACAGAGAAAATTGAGGAGGAAAAAAAGACGTTCCTCGACCATCTCGTAATAAAAATCTGTGGTTTACAATGTATTACAATAAGCAATCAGAGAAAACTGAGGAGGGAAAAAGACGTTACTCGACCATCTCGTAATACAAATCTGTGGTTTACCGTGTATGACAATACGCTAGGCAATCAATTGTTTACAGAGAAAATTGAGGAGGCAAAAAAACAAACAAAACTCTCATTTGTTGGATATCTGTCATCTGTGATAATGCTTATAATCTTTTCTTAAACACGCGGACAAAAATCATTACTTGTGTGTTTGTTTTATATTCCCCTTACCAGCCATTTTCAGGATTTTCCCCAAATCTTTACACACCCAACTAACATAAAAATATATATTTTTATCACTCAATAGCAGTAAAATTCTTCCGATGAATGAAATTGAAATGAAATTGAAATTCCTTTATTCATCCCCAAGGGGATATTTGTCTTTAGGGTCTATCCCAAGGGAAGACTGGAATAACCCAGGCGTCAGCCGCAGTGCAGCGCCGCAAAGTGAGCTAGGGCTAGGTGACTTGCTCAAGGCCACACAGCGCAGCGGCGGGTAGTCGAACTCGTTACCTTTTAGGTACGAAGCAAAGACCGTACCGCTGAACCACGCTGCCCCGATACATAATTTCTTGAGCAAAAAAAAAACCTGCTCTACAACACACTGTGTTCATTTTATTTAAAATTTTCTATGTACAAAGGAAATTTGAATAAGAAAAATGTTGGTTGTATCGTAACGAATGTGACGATTTTCCTATAGTTGGTGAAAGTTAAGATGAAAAAAAAGAGATTTTCGTGTAATGCTTTATATTATCTATGAAAATTAAAAAAAACTTGCGCTTTTATAATATAGCGCAATATCCACGAAACGTGCTCAAACCGCTTTACAAAGGATCCCTGAAGAACAGCAATACGTAACATGTAGAATGAAACATGACGCCTGTTAGGCGATATTAGAATTTATTCTTCTGACAGAGAAAACGCTGTTAACGGCCAGGTATTGATTGTGCACACGAGTACGATGAGAGTAAAGAACCGTTTCCAAGGACTCAACTATGCACCGAGCAAGGCTCGAACCCAGGACATTCCAATCCGAAAGCGAGTGTCATACTACAAGGCCTGGACATAGCCACAATAAATAATGTAATTCTGTTTTTAAAAAAATGTTTTTTGTCGTTGGTTTTGGCCCGAAAATCTCTGTCGGAAAAAAAGTGTAATATCGCCTAACTTACTTATTTATCCGAACCAGCGACAACCTGAGCTCTAGCCCTTCGGTCTTGTGCCATGACGTAGAAGTTAGACGTCTTTTGTAGTTATTCCAGGTGACTATAAAGTGTGTTCCTGATTTGGAACTTGCTTACTTATCCGAACCAGCGACAACCTGAGCTCTAGCCCTTCGGTCTTGTGCCATGACGTAGAAGTTAGATGTCTTTTGTAGTTGTTCCAGGTGACCATAAAGTGTGTTACTGATGCTTGGATTTGGTGGGAGGAATGTGCATCTCAGGTCTTCAAGAGGTTGACATTCAAGCAAGTGGTGTGTTACTGTTTCATTGGGGTGTTGACATAGGGGGCAGGAAGGGGACATGTCTTTTGTAATTTTGCTTAAATGGTTGTTGAGCGGTATGTGTTGTGTTCTTAGTTGAAAGATGATGCTTTGCTGGTGTCTTCTGAGCTTATTCAGGCAATCAGTCTTTTAATATCGCCTAACATACGTCATGTCATGTCATGTTCTACCTGATTCGTGTTGCTGTTGGTCAGAGCACGTTTAGTGGATATTGCGCTATATAAAAGCTCAAGGTTTTAAAAATGAAACCAGATGTATGTGTGTACACGTGTGTGTGTGTGATTGTGTGTGTGTGTGCGCGTGTGTGTATGTGTGTGTGTGTGTGTGTCTGGGTGAATGTTGATGTCGGAATATAGATAGAATGCACTTGGCTAAGAAACTCACAACATTACCACCGGCAAGTATAACGGACCAACACACAAAACTATTTGTAATCATGAACATTTATAGTCGGGTTAATACAGTTAAGTGACAATTACTCATAAACGCGGATAGCAAAAAAAAAAAAACAAAAAAAAACAAACAAAAACAAACAAAAAACAAAACAAAAAAAATAACAATAACAAAGACTTGAGTGACGGCAACTTCGAACCATCTATAATCTAATCAACACATTAAGGAACTGAGAAAATGAAATTATTTTAGCAAATGTTGTCATAATTTTGATAACAGGCCATAAAGACGTCGGCCACTAGGGTGAAAACGTTGTATAGTTCATGAATAATTCGAACCTTCAGTATACCAATACTCCGCCATATTTTGTATGAAAACACGTATTTAAAGAATTTGGCCAGAAAACTCGTCCTTCAAACATCGACCGATTAAAATGAGTCTCATCTTGGCATGCACTCTTAAACCTGGGGTTTGCAAAATCTTCATTGAAGCCCCAGGTTTGAAAGTCTTTGGTAATATGAGAGTCATTTTAATCGAGCGATATTTGAAGGACGAGTTTTGTGGCCAAAATATTTAGATACGCGATTTATTTTGAAGTATTATCACCAGAGTAAAAAAAAAAAAAAAAAAAAAAAAAAAAGTTAACAAAACAAAAAAAATAATTGAGCATTTATATAGCGCAATATCCACTTAACGTGCTCAATGCGCTTTACAAGGGGTCCCTGGTCAACAGCAACATTTAACATGTAGGACGAGACATGGCGCCTGTTAGGCGATATTACAATTTTTCGGACAAAGACAACGCTGTTAACGGCCAGGTACTCATTTTACACCTGAGTACGGTGAGAGAATGTGAGTAAAGAGTCTTTTCCAAGGACTCAACTATGCGCCGAGCGAGGCTCGAACCCAGGACCTTCCGATCCGAAAGCGAGTGTCGTCCACTAGACCACATAGCCGCACAGAGTAAAGGTGGTCATCGTACAATCTATAACGTGCCATAAAACATCCAAGATGGAGGGGAGGAAGAAGAGGAAGTGGAAAGGAACTAACTAAACTGTTAAGGTCAAGGACGGAAATGATTAGGGGAGAGCACTCAAAGAATGTCTCCTTGGGGAGGTTGAGACGGGTCGAGAACGAGACAAAAGTGACAACATAAAGGGGGACAATCCAGACTGTTGCCACGCAAGTTAAATCTTTATGTACTTGTGATGATGGGAGGCACAAGTGGGATAAAAGAGCGGGAATAAAAAACCCTAAAAGCAAACAACTTAAAAACAAACAAAGAAATAAAAAAGAATAAAAGAAAAGGAACGAAACGAAAGAAAAAAGGAAGGAAATTGGAAAGACGAAAAGACCCCCCCCCCCTCGTTGTAAATAGCAACGTTTCAATTGTCTCTATGTTATTTGTGTCCCTTCGCCTCAAAACGGTATTAAGTCGGGATGGTTAAGATGTTGAAAATTTAATTTATAGGTAGACATATCAGACTTGTGTTGAGTTTGTATGTTTTATTGAGGAGAATGGATACCATATTTAGGGTGCTAATGTCAACAATTTATATTTTTGACCAGTTTTAACATTAAATTCGGCTTTTAAGCATATGGTTCGTTCAGACATCATACCGTTTTGAGACGATGGGCCACATTATGTTTGTGTTGAGAACAGAGCTCTAGCTTTACTGCTGGCTGGTAAACAAACTTCGCGGATATCAAATTAAGAAATTAAGGAGCAGACACCGGTGTAAGTAAGATAAAGATCTGAACAAGTGTGGATGGACGAAAGGTGCCAGACAAAGCAAGAAAGAAAAATACAAGAAAGAAAGTTAAAAAAAAATCCCCCAAAAATAAGTCGATTTCGAGGTTGTTTGAATTTTTGGGATGGTTTTTTTGTCTTGAGTTTTTTACTTTCTTGCTTTGTCTGGCACATTTCATTCATCCACACTTATTCAGATCTTTAACTCACTCAATCCTAGAGATTTTTGCTACTTTTCAAGATTGGAAAGAATGTATTAAACATGAGCATGTACATAAATAGTTTTATTCAACTATCACTAACATGCAAAAAATATAAAAAAACGCCAAAAAACAAAAAAAAAAACAAAAAAAAAACCCAAAGAAAACATAAGCTATGATATTACGCCAAAAAGTTTGTCTCAGAAAAATGTAATAATAAATAGGCATGGCGTACAAGCAATCCGTGTAAACTACGGATATAGTCGGTGTTAGGGTTGAGTGAGTTAAACTTGGCGGAATTGTGTTTCTTGAACCCAAGACCTGATGAAGTCGGGATAGGGACCCAGGATAGACACTACGTTTGAAACAACTTTTTTTTTTTTTTGGAGTGGTGGATGGCGTGGATTGCATAGCATCCCTCTCTCGGCCAGGCGGAGTTGTCGTATCAGTAAGGTCTCTTGTGCGACTATGTGGTCTAGTGGTATGACACTCGCTTTCGGATCCGGATGTCCTCGCGCTCGGCGCATAGTTGAGTCCTTGGAAGATGGCGACGTGGAAATTTGTTTAGGGCGCGGTGAGAATACACATGAAATTGTGCGGCTATGTGGTCTTGTGGTATGACATGGCTTTCGGATCGGAAAGTGTTGGGTTCCAGCCTCGCGCTTGGAGCATAATTGAGTCCTTGGAGCGCGAGGCTCGAACCCAGGACCTTCCGATCCGAAAGCGAGTGTCATACCACTAGACCACATAGCCGCACAAGAAAACAAACAAACAGGGTGCATAAAGGAATAATTTAATTAAATATACAATTCAAGTCTTATTGTCGATTCTAAAGCGCACTCCCATGTTTTATTCATTGCCAAATATTATTATTATTATTATTATTATAAATGCTGAACTCAAAAACATCCGGTTTCCGAACTCCATCGAGATTGTTCCAAGTCACGTAATATCCACACCCCCACCCCCCCCCCCCCCCCCCCCCCCCCCCCCCCCCCCCCACACACACACTCCCATATCAATGGTATATATTATGCCTGGTAATGGAACAATCCAATTCTTAAATTTAATCAATTGCCTAAAGTCAAAAAAAAAAAATAATATAAAAACAACATTTTAACCAAAATTGAGCAACGTATCAGGTTAAAATAAAAAAACAACAAAAAATATTAAAATAATTTAAATTACCACGTAACACAAACAACAAGATTCTATAGCATTTGTATGGAAAAAAAAGAGGTTGTTATTTGCTTTTCGACAATGCTGATGTTTTTTTGTTTGTTTGTTTGTTTGTTGCTTTAGGTCTCTTCCAACACAATTGAGGTTATATGAGAGACCGCTGAAACAAAAAAAAACAAGCAATCTAACAAAAATAGTACAAATGTAAATCAAAATCATAACCTAAAGATATCATAAGCTAAATTATAAATAACCAAGAACAAACAGGCAGAAGATTTACAGAAAAAAAAATATCCCCTGTCAAAAATACAATCACAAACCAAAGAAGCAGGATAGGCTAGTAAAGAGAAGAAGAAACGACATCACTATCGGATCGTACACCCATGCGAACATCATAGGTATATGATTCAAGGGTGATGCTCCCATCCAACCACCCGCCCTACTATTGGATCGTACACCCATGCGAACATCATAGGTATACGATTCAAGGGTGATGCTCCCATCCAACCACCCGCCCTACTATCGGATCGTACACCCATGCGAACATCATAGGTATAGGATTCAAGGGTGATGCTCCCATCCAACCACCCTGCCCTACTATCGGATCGTACACCAATGCGAACATCATAGGTATACGATTCAAGGGTGATGCTCCCATCCAACCACCCGCCCTACTATCGGATCGTACACCCATGCGAACATCATAGGTATATGATTCAAGGGTGATGCTCCCATCCAACCACCCGCCCTACTATCGGATCGTACACCCATGCGAACATCATAGGTATACGATTCAAGGGTGATTCTCCCATCCAACCACCCGCCCTACTATCGATCGTACACCCATGCGAACATCATAGGTATACGATTCAAGGGTGATGCTCCCATCCAACCACCCGCCCTACTATCGGATCGTACACCCATGCGAACATCATTGGTATATGATTCAAGGGTGATGCTCCCATCCAACCACCCGCCCTACTATCGGATCGTACACCCATCCGAACATCATAGGTATATGATTCAAGGGTGATGCTCCCATCCAACCACCCGCCCTACTATCGGATCGTACACCCATGCGAACATCATAGGTATATGATTCAAGGTGATGCTCCCATCCAACCACCCGCCCTACTATCGGATCGTACACCCATGCGAACATCATAGGTATAACGATTCAAGGGTGATGCTCCCATCCAACCACCCGCCCTACTATCGGGTCGTACACCCATGCGAACATCATAGGTATATGATTCAAGGGTGATGCTCCCATCCAACCACCCGCCCTACTATCGGATCGTACACCCATGCGAACATCATAGGTATATGATTCAAGGGTGATGCTCCCATCCAACCACCCGCCCTACTATCGGATCGTACACCCATGCGAACATCATAGGTATATGATTCAAGGGTGATGCTCCCATCCAACCACCCGCCCTACTATCGGATCGTACACCCATGCGAACATCATAGGTATACGATTCAAGGGTGATGCTCCCATCCAACCACCCGCCCTACTATCGGATCGTACACCCATGCGAACATCATAGGTATATGATTCAAGGGTGATGCTCCCATCCAACCACCCGCCCTACTATCGGATCGTACACCCATGCGAACATCATAGGTATACGATTCAAGGGTGATGCTCCCATCCAACCACCCGCCCTACTATCGGATCGTACACCCATGCGAACATCATAGGTATATGATTCAAGGGTGATGCTCCCATCCAACCACCCGCCCTACTATCGGATCGTACACCCATGCGAACATCATAGGTATATGATTCAAGGTGATGCTCCCATCCACACCACCGCCCTACTATCGGATCGTCACACCATGCGAACATCATAGGTATATGATTCAAGGGTGATGCTCCCATCCAACCACCCGCCCTACTATCGGATCGTACACCCATGCGAACATCATAGGTATATGATTCAAGGGTGATGCTCCCATCCAACCACCCCCACTATCGGATCGTACACCCATGCGAACATCATAGGTATATGATTCAAGGGTGATGCTCCCATCCAACCACCCGCCCTACTATCGGATCGTACACCCATGCGAACATCATAGGTATATGATTCAAGGGTGATGCTCCCATCCAACCACCCGCCCTACTATCGGATCGTACACCCATGCGAACATCATAGGTATACGATTCAAGGTGATGCTCCCATCCAACCGACCCCCACTATCGGATCTATCCAACCCATGCTGAACTCATCAAGTGATACGATTCAAGGGTGATGCTCCCATCCAACCACCCGCCTACTATCGATCGTACACCCATGTCAACATCATAGGTATAAATGATTATCAAGGTGATGCTCCCATCCAACCACCCGCCACTATGGATCGTACACCCATGCGAATCATCAAGGTATGATTCAAGGTGATGTCTCACCATCCATCTCCAACCACCGCTGATGCTCCATCCAACCACCCGCTGATGCTACCCATCCAACCACCGTGATGCTCCATCCAACCACCGCTGATGCTCCCATCCAACCACCCTGATGCTCCCATCCACCACCCGCATGCTCCATCCACCACCCGCATGTCCATCCAACCACCGCCTGATGCTCCATCCAACCACCCAAGGCTGATGCTCCCAACAACCACCCGCTGAATGACTACCATGCAAACCACAAGGATGATTGGCTCACCATCCAACCACACCCTGATCTCTCATCCAATACCACATATGCATACCCAATCAAAACACCCACATGATGCTACCCAATCCAACCAAGAAACACTCCGCCTATGACATCCCCCAAACAACACCACAGATACATCATCCAAACTCCTAATGCTCCCATACCAAACCACCCCTACTACCAATCAACCTCCCCGACCCCACCAAACCAACAAGCTGATGCTCCCATCCAACCACCCCAATACATCCAACCACCCGCAATCCCACATAAATCAAACCAGTATGCTCCCATCCAACACACCACCACTCAAAAATCAAAAACAAACAAAAAAAGATACCAACACATCAAAACACAAGAATCAACAATACCAAAAAGCCCCTATTCAAAAACACCCTCTCCCCCCAAAACAAAAAAAACACCTAAACAAAGAAAAATCCCAAACACCAAACAACTCAGACAATAACAAGACCCAAAAAACCAAACAAAAAACCAAAAAAGAAAAAAACCCAAAACATCCAAACAAAACAAAGAATCAGACAAATAACCAAAAAGACCCCTAATAAAAAAACAACCCTCCCCCCCCCCAAACAAAAAAAACCAAAACAAAGAAAAAATACCCAAAACATCAAACAAGACAGACAATCCAGACCCAAATAAACACCCTCCACAAACAAGAACCCTAAGTAGAAGACCCAATAACAAACCCTCCCCCCCCCCAAAAACAAAAAAACCAAACAAAGAAAAAATACCCAAAACATCAAAACAAAAAGAAATCAGACAAAAAACCAAAAAGACCCTAATAAAAAAAAACAAACCCCCCCCCCCCCCCCCAAAAAAAAAAACAAAAAACCAAAGAAAAAATACCCAAAACATCAAAACAAAAGAAATCAGACAAATAACCAAAAAGACCCCTAATAAAAAAAACAAACCCCTCCCCCCCCCCCCCCCAAAAACAAAAAACCAAACAAAAGAAAAATACCCCAAAACATCAAAACAAAAAGAAATCAGACAAAAAACCAAAAAGACCCCTAATAAAAAAAACAAAACCCTCCCCCCCCCCCACCCAAAAACAAAAAAACCAAAACAAAAAAAAAATACCCAAAACATCAAAACAAAAGAAATCAGACAAATAACCAAAAAGACCCCTAATAAAAAAAAAAAAAAAAAAAAAAAAAAAAAAAAAAAAAAAAAAAAAAAAAAAAAAAAAAAAAAAAAAAAAAAAAAAAAAAAAAAAAAAAAAAAAAAAAAAAAAAAAAAAAAAAAAAAAAAAAAAAAAAAACAAAAAAAAAAAAAAAAAAAAAAAAAAAAAAAAAAAAAAAAAAAAAAAAAAAAAAAAAAAAAAATCAAAAATAAACCAAAAAACCCCAATAAAAAAAACAAACCATCCCCCCCCCCCCCCAAAAACAAAAAACCAAAACAAGAAAAAAATACCCAAAACATCAAAAAAAAGAAATCAACAAATAACCAAAAAAGACCCCAAAAAAAAAAAAAAAAAAAAAAAAAAAAAAAAAAAAAAAAAAAAAAAAAAAAAAAAAAAAAAAAAAAAAAAAAAAAAAAAAAAAAAAAAAAAAAAAAAAAAAAAAAAAAAAAAAAAAAAAAAAAAAAAAAAAAAAAAAAAAAAAAAAAAAAAAAAAAAAAAAAAAAAAAAAAAAAAAAAAAAAAAAAAAAAAAAAAAAAAAAAAAAAAAAAAAAAAAAAAAAAAAAAAAAAAAAAAAAAAAAAAAAAAAAAAAAAAAAAAAAAAAAAAAAAAAAAAAAAAAAAAAAAAAAAAAAAAAAAAAAAAAAAAAAAAAAACCCCCAAAAAAAAACCAAAACAAAAAAATACCCAACCAAACAAGAAATCGCAAACCAAAACCAAAAAAACAACCCCCCCCCCCCCAAAAAAAAACCACAAAGAAAACCCAACATCAACAAAAAACAACAAATACCAAACCCCTAAAAAAACAACCCCCCCCCCCAAAAAAAAACCAACAAGAAAAAACCAACACAAAACAAAAATCAACAACCAAGACCTAAAAAAAAACCCCCCCCCCCAAAAAAAAACCAACAAAGAAAAACCCAACACAAACAAAACAACAAAACCAAAAAGACCTAATAAAAACAACCCTCCCCCCCCAAAACAAAACAACAAAAAATACCCAACACAACAAAAGAACAGACAAAACAAACCCTAAAAAAAAAAAACCCCCCCCCCCCCAAAAAACAAACAAAAAAAAACCCAAAACAAAACAAAGAAATCAGACAAACCAAAACCCATAAAAAAAACAACCCCCCCCCCAAAAAAAAAACAAAACAAAGAAAATACCCAAACACAACAAAAACAAAACCAAAACCTAAAAAACAAACCTCCCCCCCCCAAAAAAAAAACAAAACAAGAATACCAAACATCAACAAAGAACAAAATAACCAAAACCCCAAAAAAAAAAAAAACACCTCCCCCCCCCCAAAAAAAAAACCAAACAAGAAAAAAATACCCAAAACACAAAACAAGAAATCAACAAAACCAAAAAACCCCTATAAAAAAACAACCCCCCCCCCCCCCAAAAAAAAAAACCAAAACAAAAAAAATCCCAAACATCAACAAAAGAAATCAGACAAATAACCAAAAAGACCCCTAAAAAAAAAACAACCCTCCCCCCCCCCCCAAAACAAAAACCAACAAAGAAAAATACCCAAAACACAACAAAAATCAACAATACCAAAAAGACCCAAAAAAAAAACAACCCTCCCCCCCCCCGCCAAAACAAAAAAACCAAAACAAAGAAAAAACCAAAACACAAAACAAAAGAATCAACAATAACCAAAGACCTAATAAAAAACAACCCTCCCCCCCCAAAACAAAACCAAACAAAGAAAAAATACCAACATCAAAACAAGAATCAGACAAATACCAAAAAGACCCTATAAAAAAAACAAACCTCCCCCCCCCCAAACAAAAAACCAAAACAAAAAAAAATACCAAACATCAAAACAAAGAAATCAACAAATACCAAAAAGACCCTATAAAAAAAAAAAACCCCCCCCCCCAAAAAAAAACCAAACAGAAAAAATACCAACTCAACAAAGAAACGACAAATACCAAAAAGACCCCTAAAAAAAAACAAACCTCCCCCCCCCCAAAAAAAAAACAAAACAAAGAAAAAATACCCAAAACACAAAACAAAAAAATCAACAAAAACCAAAAGACCCCTAATAAAAAAAACAAACCCTCCCCCCCCCCAAAACAAAAACCAAACAAAGAAAAATACCCAAAACACAAACAAAGAATCAGACAAATAACCAAAAGACCCCTAAAAAAACAAACCCTCCCCCCCCCCAAAAAAAAAACCAAACAAAGAAAAATACCCAAAACATCAACAAAAGAAATCAACAAATAACCAAAAGACCCCTAATAAAAAAAAACCCCCCCCCCCCCCAAAAACAAAACAAAACAAAGAAAAAATACCCAAAACATCAAAACAAAGAAATCAACAAATAACCAAAAAACCCCAAAAAAAAACAACCCTCCCCCCCCCCAAAAAAAAAACCAAAACAAAAAAAAATACCCAAAACATCAAAACAAAGAAATCAGAAATAACCATAAAGACCCCTAATAAAAAAACAAACCCCCCCCCCCCAAAAAAAAAAACCAAACAAAGAAAAAATACCCAAACATCAAACAAAAGAATCAACAAATAACCAAAAGACCCTAATAAAAAACAAACCCTCCCCCCCCAAAAAAAAAACAAACAAAGAAAAATACCCAAACATCAAACAAAAGAAATCAACAAATAACCAAAAAGACCCCTAATAAAAAAAAACAAATCCCCCCCCCCCCCAAAAAAAAAAACCAAAACAAAGAAAAATCCCCAAAACATCAAAACAAAAGAAATCAGACAAATAACCAAAAAGACCCCTAATAAAAAAAACAAACCCCCCCCCCCCCCAAAAACAAAAAAACCAAAACAAAGAAAAAATACCCAAAACATCAAAACAAAAGAAATCAGACAAATAACCAAAAAGACCCCTAAAAAAAAAAACAAACCCCCCCCCCCCCCCAAAAACAAAAAACCAAAACAAAGAAAAAATACCCAAAACATCAAAACAAAAGAAATCAGACAAATAACCAAAAATGACCCCTAATAAAAAAAACAAACCCTCCCCCCCCCCCCCAAAAAAAAAAAAAAAACCAAAACAAAGAAAAAATACCCAAAACATCAAAACAAAAGAAATCAGACAAATAACCAAAAAGACCCCTAATAAAAAAAACAAACCCTCCCCCCCCCCCCAAAAACAAAAAACCAAAACAAAGAAAAAAATACCCAAAACATCAAAACAAAAGAAATCAGACAAATAACCAAAAAGACCCCTAATAAAAAAAACAAACCCTCCCCCCCCCCCCAAAAACAAAAAACCAAAACAAAGAAAAAATACCCAAAACATCAAAATAAAAGAAATCAGACAAATAACCAAAAAGACC
This sequence comes from Berghia stephanieae, assembly GCF_034508935.2. Lineage (NCBI taxonomy): Eukaryota > Metazoa > Mollusca > Gastropoda > Nudibranchia > Aeolidiidae > Berghia > Berghia stephanieae. Next base: position 42,359,074 of record NC_088368.1, on the reverse strand, counting down.
CCTAATAAAAAAAAACAAACCCTCCCCCCCCCCCAAAAACAAAAAAACCAAAACAAAGAAAAAATACCCAAAACATCAAAACAAAAGAAATCAGACAAATAACCAAAAAGACCCCTAATAAAAAAAACAAACCCTCCCCCCCCCCAAAAACAAAAAAACCAAAACAAAGAAAAAATACCCAAAACATCAAAACAAAAGAAATCAGACAAATAACCAAAAAGACCCCTAATAAAAAAAACAAACCCTCCCCCCCCCCCAAAAACAAAAAACCAAAACAAAGAAAAAATACCCAAAACATCAAAACAAAAGAAATCAGACTTACTTACTTACTTATCCGAACCAGCGACCACCTGAGCTCTAGCCCTTCGGTCTTGTGCCATAACGTAGAAGTTAGATGTCTTTTGTAGTTGTTCCAGGTGACTATAAAGTGTGTTACTGATGCTTGGATTTGGTGGGAGGAATGTGCATCTCAGATCTTCAAGAGGTTGACATTCAAGCAAGTGGTGTGTTACTGTTTCATTGGGGTGTTGACATAGGGGGCAGGAGGGGATGTGTCTTTTGTAATTTTGCTTAAATGGTTGTTGAGCGGTATGTGTTGTGTTCTTAGTTGAAAGATGATGCTTTGCTGGTGTCTTCTGAGCTTATTTAGGCAATCAGTCTTTACAGGAGTGGTCATATGGGAAAACATACATCTACCCGTGGTGCTCATTGCCCAACTGTTCATCCATTCTTCTCTCTTATTTGTTTTGATTATTTGTTTCGCTGTGTCTAAGGATACTGGAAATGATGGTTGTAAAAGTGTTGATCCGAGTCTGGCTAGTCTGTCTGCATTGTCATTTCCTGGTATATTTGAATGTCCCGGTATCCACTGGAGAGATAAGTCTACTCTGTGTGTTGTAAGGAATTCATCTAGTTGAGATCTTAAACTATTGAACGTTGAGGAGAGTTTATCTAAATCGAGAGCTTGGAGAACCGATTTGGAGTCTGTGAAGATGACAGTGTTTTGAAGTTTTGAAGGGTTTAGCTGGAAAACAGAAGAGAGGTGTCGCAGTGAGGCTTCTATTGCAACTGCCTCTGCCTCGTAGTTTGAGCAGGAGCTTCCGCAAGAATTGTGGATTTTATCACAGGTTTTATCTGGGTATTCTACTACAAACCCATACCCAGCATTTTTAGTTCCTTTGTGGGCAGATCCATCTGTGTAAACATGTATCCAGTTGTCTGAGTATTCTTGTATTGTCTTCATTGCTAATGTTTGTATATCTGATTTGTTTTTTTTTCTTGTTGTTTCTTCTATGAGGTTAGTCTTTATTTTTGGAAGTTTTAGTTCGGCGTATGGAGGTTTTTGACTGATTAAAATAGATTTTTCTCTGTTTTCTGGGAGTCTGTGTCTTTCATTCAAGTTGTTAGCAATGTGTAGCAGGGATTTTTGTTTTAATCTTGTTCTTGGTTTCCATTTCTCTGCCAGAATTCTGTTTGGATGGTTTTCCTCTTTTCGTTTGTATCTTTCAACCATTTCAAGCACTGCTGATTCTCTGCGAAGTCCAAGTGGTTCCACATTAGTATGTATTTCACATGCTGCTGTGGGTGTCGATCTCAGGGCACCGGAGATGAAGCGAAGGGCTTGGTTTTGTACTCTGTCCAAGGTTTTGTGTGTGTTTTTACTACCTACATTTTGGAGGGCTAAATTGTAGTCCATGACGGAACGCACATAGCCTAAATAGAGTTGTCGAAGCGAGTTTTTGTCTGCTCCCCAATTAGTACTGGCTAGTCGTTTTAGTAACTGGAGTCTCCTTGTGGCTTTGATTTTTACATTCTGAGTGTGTTTGTTCAGAGATAGTTGTCTGTCTAACTGTATGCCCAAATATGTGGGTTTTCTTCTTTCGCGAGTCGATGGCCTTGGATGGAGAGTGTTATTTCTTTCTTGGAAACAGGATGGCTCTTAGTAAATATAGAGTAGACTGTTTTATTGCAATTTACTTTTAATTTCCATTTATCACAGAAGGTGTTTAAGCTTTCTAAATCTTCATTTATTCTATTGGAGGCTATTGGTAGGTGCTTTGTAGTATACCACATAACTAAATCGTCAGCATATAGGGCCTTTTCTGTCTGTAATACTTCTGGTAGATCATTTATAAAAATAAGAAAGAGAGTACAGCTGAGGCAGGATCCTTGTGGGAGACCTTCCTCTAATACTTCTCTGTTTGACAGTCCGTTATTAATTTTTGTTTGGATTGTTCTGTTACTGAGAAATTGTTTAATCCAGAAGTAGAGATTTCCATCAATTCCGTAGTCCATCATTTTTGATAACAACCCTTTCCTCCATACTTTGTCATAGGCCTGTTGGAGATCAACAAAAACCGCGACTGTATGTTTTCCATCTTGAAAGCCATCAATTATTTTTTGACTTAATCTAAACAATTGATCTTCTGTTCTTTGCCCTATCCTAAAGCCTGCCTGATATTTATTTAGTAGGCCACATGTCTCCAGCCACCAGTATAATCGGTTATTTACCATTCTCTCCGCGATCTTTCCAACACATGAGGTGAGAGATATTGGTCGGTAACTTTTCGTTTCGTCGGGTGGTTTATCTTTCTTTAAGATTGGAATTATAATAGCATTTTTCCATCCCCTTGGTACTATTCCTGTCTCCCATGTTAGATTTATAAGTTTGAGAAGCATCTGTTTACCTCTCACGCTAAGATGCAGGAGCATTTCATTGTGTATCTTATCTGGTCCAGGGATTTCCTTAACTTGAGTTTTTTCATAGCTCTGTGAAGTTCTGACATGGTAAAGCCCTCTTTGAACAGATATGAGATAGCTTTTGGGGCCTTTTCTTGATGTTTAAGGTCTTTAATCAATTTTTTGTCCTTTTCACTTCTTTTTGATGCCTTGTTTACTGAAGCAAAATGTTTGTTGAAGATCATGGCTTTTTTTTGGTCATCTACGATTGTTCCTTCTGTAGTTTTCATGGGCTTTGGGTTGGTTTTCGGGTTTCATTGTTAAGATGATTAAGTAAGGCCCATGCTTTTTTCCCATTTTGATTGAGGTCAATATTAGCGCATGTGTCTGCCCATTTCTTTCTTTTAGCGTTGTTAATAGTTCTTTTGACAATTGCCGATGCTTTATTGTACTCAATCTTGTTTTTAATGGTTTTGTTTTCCTCTAAGTTTTTTCCTTGTTTCCTTTCTTGCATTTACTGCTTTTTCAATTTCTTTGCTCCAGAAGGGTTTGTAATTCTGTCGACTACCTCTTGGAATTCCTGCTTTTGCAGCTGCAAGAATGGCTTTGGTGAGGGCTTCGTTTAAATGTTCTACACTTGATGTATCTGTAATTTTTGGAAGCTGGTCATCTAATGTTGCTGTGAAAACATCCCAGTTTGCTTTCTTGAAATTCCATTTGGATTTCTGCTCAAATGTTTTCTTCTGTGTTTGAACTGTTATTTGTGTTAAAATTGGTTTATGGTCACTGCCTATTTCATCCAGGACTTTAATGTGACAAGAATTCAGAAGGTCAGAGGAGATGATGGTTAGATCGGGATGACTCAGGGACATATGAGCTCTGTGAAGAAGTGTCGGGACTGAGTCTGCATTTTGTAAAATGGTGAGGTTGGTTGTATTGCAAAGCTTTTCTAGTTCTTTTCCTGTGTTGTTTAGATTTTTGTATCCCCATAGTGGAGAGTGGCCATTGAAGTCACCAGCAATTATTGTGTTGTTGTATTGGGAACTGTTTTGATCTGTTAGGTTTATAGTACACCGTGGAGGGTTGTAAATGTTGTAAATGGTAAATTTCTTATTTAGGTGCCATAAGGTGACTTTCTGTACATCAGTTGAGTTCTGTAATGGTTTAGAAGTAACATCTCCCGTGATGTCATTTCTTATATAAGTAATAACACCACGGCAGTCGTCACATTTGCAGGTATAGTATGTATAACCAGCAATATATGGATCGCTATTTTTATACAGGGTTTCCTGAAGTAAAGCAATGTGAACTTCCTTTTCATTTAATAATTTCTTCAGCTCTGTCTTTTTATTCCTGATTCCACAAATGTTAATTTGTAAAATATTCAAATGTTTGTGGAATTTCTTTGTCCCAGTAGCTGACTTTTCGCGCAGATCAGCCTGGGTACTCACTGTCTGGCGCGGACCTTTTTCGAGGCGACGTCCGAGCTCGTATGCTTTCCTTTTGTTTGTCATGGCATGCTGGGGAGTCTCTGGTCTGTCTTCCCACCCTAACCTGTATTCCTTGTCAGCTGCATAACATCAGGAGTTGAGCTGCAGATGCATGTTCCTCATATAATTAATTTTTATAGGTCTAGTCAAGTAGCCTTCATTTCGTCTTTCCCACAGTCTCTTTCATGATTGACGGTCGCCCATTCCCCGCCACCTACTGTTTCCTGGCTTGCAGTTATCTATTTCAGTTATTCTTTCTGCTTAAAGGGCCATATTTCATAAACAGAGGATCGTCACGTCCTGGGTCATTTGTGTCGATGAGAGATTCTGTGGGCCTAAAACAAAGGTATACCAGCCCTTTCCCCTAAAAATCTCAAATTTTTAAGAAGGATACATGATTACAATCAATCACAGATAGTCATACAGAAGACATGGGCCACAGGTCGACCAAAGAGGGAGTATAGAAGTGTTAAAGTTACAGCACTAGGAAACAAGTATGAGCTATAGGGTAGATTAAGAAAGTAAGGACATACAGAGGACACCACACTAGAGAATG
>NC_088368.1:42324349-42346849 GCF_034508935.2 Berghia stephanieae | reverse complement strand
AAGCAATCCTAAAATACCACATAAAAAATAGCGATAAGCAATCCTAAAATACCACATAAAAAATAGCAATAAGCAATCCTAAAATACCACATAAAAAATAGCAATAAGCAATCCTAAAATACCACATAAAACAAAAAAAAATAGCAATAAGCAATCCTAAAATACCACATAAAACAAAAAAAAATAGCAATAAGCAATCCTAAAATACCACATAAAAAATAGCAATAAGCAATCCTAAAATAACACATAAAAAATAGCAATAAGCAATCCTAAAATACCACATAAAAAATAGCAATAAGCAATCCTAAAATAACACATAAAAAATAGCAATAAGCAATCCTAAAATACCACATAAAAAATAGCAATAAGCAATCCTAAAATACCACATAAAACAAAAAAAAATAGCAATAAGCAATCCTAAAATACCACATAAAAAAAAGGTTAAATAAAAGTAAGCTTTTTATATTGAGCAATATCCACTAAACATGCTCAAAGCGCTTTACAAAGGGTCCAAAGCCAACGACAACACTTAACACGTAGCACATGACATGACGCCTGTTAGACAATATTATAATATTTATTTTTCCGACAGAGACATTGTTTTTGTTAACTCCCAGGTCGGTACTCATTTTACACCTGAGTACAATGAGAGAATGTGAGTAAAGAGCCTTTCTTTCAAGGACTCAACTATGCGTCCATAATTGTGTTTGGCTATCAGACCTGGAACCCTCAGGGCAGAAGATCAAGGGGAAGACCACAAGGAACATGGAGAAGAATTAATCAAGCTGATATACAGAGAAGTGGTAAGACATGGACAAAAGTTAGCTCAGGATAAGAATAGAGAAGGATGGAAACTGTTTGTCTGTGGCCGATACCCTGACCCAGGGTGAAACAGGCAATGATGATGATGATGATGATGATGATGATGATGATGATGATGATGATGATGATGATGATGATGATGATGATCAGACCTGCTAATAGGTGCACGTAGGTCTATACTCAAGTTTTACAAAACCCCAGGATTTGTGAGAAATATTCACAAAATCTGTCTTCCCAACAACTTCCGGTTCAAAGAGGGTCAACTTGACTCTTCTTACAATTGATGGCTGGTTTTCCAAAACTCGATTTGTGACCCCTCGCCTCAAAACGGTATTAAGTCGGGATGACTAAGATGCTGAACATTAAATTTGTAGCCAGAAATATCAGACTTGCGTTCAGTTTATAAACTTTATTGAGGAGAATGAATATCATATTTCAGGTTGCTAAATACCAGTAATTCATATTTTTGTCCAGTTTCACTTTAATTTGACTTTCTAGCATCTGGTCTATCCCGACATAATACCGCTTTGTGACGAGGGGTCACATTTTTCTAAAATTTGAGATTTTCCATCCATGAAATAAATTAAAACGTAACTCTTCTTTTACCTCTCTCCATACCAACTATAGGAAAATCGTCACATTCCTTACGATAAAAGAAACATTTTACTTATTCAAATTTCTTTTGTACATCATAATATTTAAAGAAAATGAACAGTGTGTTGTAGAGCATGTTTTACTAAAGAAACTGTGTATGGCAAGAACTTAACTGATATTATGTCGGAGTGATAAAAAACTATTTTTGTGTTGACGTTTCGGGGGAAATCCTGAAAATGGCTGGAAAGGAGAGGGTTAAGCATCAAATGTCCCCTAGATTTGTGTGAATTTGAAGATTAAATATGACCCAACGTCTCAAAGCGGTATTATGTCGGGATAGACCAGATGCTAGAAAGTCAAATTAAAGTGAAACTGGACAAAAATATGAATTACTGGTATTTAGCAACATGAAATATGTGACCCTCCGTCTCAAAACGGTATTATGTCGGGATGATTCAGAACCCAAAAAGTGAATTTAGAGATAGAATGATGAGAAATTGGACCTTAGAAGATTTTGTAAAGCAAGAAATAGTGTTTATGCTCCAGCATAACGTACAGAAATTAAACCCAAGTTTGATATTTGTGGCAAAGAATTCAATTTCCCTTACCCAGTGGATCCCGACATAATAGCGCTTTGACAGGGTGGGCCACATATGATATTCATTCTCCTCAATAAAGTTTATAAACTGAACGCAAGTCTGATATTTCTGGCTACAAAATTAATTTTCAGCATCTTAGTCATCCCGGCTTAATACCGTTTTGAGGCGAGGGGTCACAAATGTGATAAAATAATAACAGACCGAATGAGACAATTTAGGGGAAATAATCCTCAATATCTCAAAGTGGGGAAAAAATGGAAGTAAGGTAGTTTTGGAAAATCCCTCTTCGATTAAATTCCAAGTTTGTTTTTACCTCAATCTTCAGACAACCGGAGGCGCTTCTCGGATCGGAAGGTCCTGGGTTCGAGCCTCGCTCTCTCGGCGCATAGTTGAGTCGGCCTTGGAAAAAGGCTCTTTACTCATATTATCTCACCGTACTCGGGTGTAAAAAGAGTACCTGACTCGTCTTACTATTAAATTCCAAGTTTGTTTGTTTTTACCTCAATCTCCAGACAATTGGAGTCTGCGTCGCTTTATTAAATATTCAAAGACGTCAATTTGTACTGCTCTATTGTCTTGTGGTATAACATTCGCTTTCGGATCGGAAGGTCCTAGGTTTGAGCCTCACTTGGCGCATTGTTGAGTCCGCCTTGGAAAAAGGCTCTTTACTCATATTCTCTCACCGTACTCAGATGTACAATGAGTACCTGGCGGTTAACAGCGTTGTGTCTGCCGCATAAAAAATTGTAAGATCGCCTAACAGGCGTCATGTCTCGTTCTATACGTTGCGTGTGGCTGTTGGTCATGGGACCCTTAGTAAAGCACTTTGATCACGTTTAGTGAATATTGCGCTATATACAAACTCAAACCCTTTCCTTACCAGCCATTTTCAGGATTTTCCCCAAAACTTCACACCCAACTAACACAAAATATATTTTTTTATCACTCAAACACAACAGCAGTAAAGTTCTTGCGATACATAATTTCTTTATCAAAACATGCTCTACAACACACTGTGTTCATTTTCTTTAAATTTCATGATGTACAAGATAAATTTGAATAAGAAAAATTTTGGTTGTATAGTAACGAATGTGACGATTTTCCTATAGATAGTATGCAGATGACGTCACTCAGGCCTTTGTTATTGTTTTTGCCACCCGCGTTTGTGAGTTGTTCTCACTAAACTGTATTAACCAGACTATAAACGTTCATGGTTACACAGAGTTTGTGTGTTGGTCCGTTATACTTCCGGATGGCAATGTTGTGAACTCCTTGGCCAAGCGCATTCTATTTATAGTTGGTATGGAGAGGGTTAACGCTCAAGTTATTTGTTTTTGATGTTATTCTTTTTATTGTTAATTTTGTTGTTGTTTGTATTTTGTATTTTGTCTTCCCCAAAAACTTCCGATCCAGGGATGTTCAGCATGATTCGTCTTACTATCAAATTCCATGTTTGTTTGTTTGTTTGTTTGTATTTTGTATTTTGTCTTCCCCAACAACTAACTTCCGGTCCAAGGAAGGTCAGCATGACCGGTCTTACTATCAAATTCCAAGTTTGTTTGTTTATTTTTACCCCAATCCTCAGACAACTAAATTTTCCGTCGCTTTATTAAATATTCAAAGACGTCAATTGATGTTCCAGGAAGCTATAAACCAAATAAATGTATAGTAACATATCAAATTAAGAAATTAAGGAGTAGACTAGGCACTGGTTGTGAGATAAAGATCTGAACAAGTGTGTATGAAAGGTGCCGGACAAAGCGAGAAAGAAAAATACAAGAAAAAAACAAAACATCCAAAAATGTCGGAATTGACTGATTTTTTGAGATGTTTATTTTCTTGTATTGTTCTTTCTTTCGAGGTGCAAACATAGCTGGAAAATATTCTGTACGAAACAACTCTGTAGTGGATGTTTATGCGCCTCTCAAAGAGGGACTCGAACCTGGACCCTGCGGCCAAAAGACGACTTGTTATACCACAAGACAACATGTGCGGCTATGTGGTCTTGTGGTATGAAACTCGCTTTCTAATCGGAAGGTCATGGGTTCGAGCCCCGCGCTCGGCGCATAGTTGAGTCCATGGACAAGGCTCTTTACTCACTTTCTCTCACAGTACTCAGGTGTAAAATGAGTACATGGCCGTTAACAGCGTTGTCTTTGTCCGAAAAATTGTAATATCGCCTAACAGGCGGCATGTCCCGTCCTACATGTTAAATGTTGCTGTTGACCAGGGACCACTTGTAAATCGCTTTGACCACATTTAGTGGATATTGCGCTATATAAAGCTCAATTTTATTTATTACCTACCACTAGGCCCCTTAACCGCACAATATTATATTGATTCTGTTTTAATTCTGGTCTGGGAATGAGTGTGGTAACGTCGTCTCTTTCTAGGTGTAAAAATAGCTGGAAAATATTCTGTGCAATACTCAAGGGCAATATAAAAATGGACGCAGCGTTTATGTGTTAATGGACGATGTAGTAGATGGCTATGAATTTGTCATGAGAGAGTTCAGGACAATCTGGGATATCTCTCCACTTTTCACGCCTTTCAGAAGGAAGTCAGTGTCTGGTTTACAGCTTTTCAGAACTTTCTTTGACGTCTTTGAATATTTAACTAGTTAATTCAGTACTCTGGGGAAAAAAAAAAAAAACAACCCAAATAAACACGAAATAAAAAAAATTTGGCCAGAAAACTAGTACTTTTTCAAAAATCGATCGATTTAATTGACGCTTATCTTTGTTTAGCTTAGGCTTTTATATAGCGCAATATCCACTAAACGTGCTCAAGCAAAGCGCTTTACAAGGGGTCCCTGGCCAATAGCTACATTTAACAATTAGGACAGGGCATGACGCCTTTTTAAGGCGATATTACACCTTTTTTTTCTCACATAGACAACTCTGTTAACCGCTAGGTACCCACGTTACACCTGAGTACGGTGAGAGAATATGAGTAAAGAGCCTTTTCCAAAGACTCAACTCAAGAAGGATGCGCCGAGCGAGGCTCGAACCCAGGACCATCCGATCCGAAAGCGAGTGTCATACCACTAGACCACATAGCCGCACAAGTATTAAGTCTGGTTGGTTAAGATGTTGAAAATTGAATTTATAACCAGACATATCACACTTTGTGTTACGTTTATAATATATGATTTATTGGGAAGAATGGCACCGATATTTTAGGGTGCTAATGCCAACAATTTATACTTTTGACCAGTTTTAACATTAAATTCGGCATTTAACCCTCTCCTTACCACCCATTGGAAAATCGTCACATTTATTACAATGCAGCTGTCACTTTTCTCATCCAGATTTCATTTCTTTTTACTATAGCTATAAAAGCTTTACATTCTGTAATTGAGTTCATATTGTCGAACAATATTACGTATAGAATGTGCTTGTTGCTTTTCTGTTTGAGTAAGAAATGTCTATTTTTGTGTTGGGTGGGTGTGAAGATTTGGGGAAAATTCTGGAAATGGCGAGTAAGGAGAGGGTTAAGCACCTGGTTCGTTCCGACATAATACCGTTTTGAGACAGTGGATCACATTTGTCTGGGGCTTGAAGTATGGATTGGACACACGTTTAGAAATAATGACTCAACTATAACAAAGAAAGTATTGGACTGGAACCCTCAGGGCAGAAGATCAAGGGGAAGGCCATGAGGAACATGGAGAAGAATTAAAGAAGCTGATATACAGAGAAGTGGTAAGACCTGGAATGAGATAAAAAAAAGTTAGCTCAGGATAGAGAAGGATGGAAACTGTTTGTCTGTGGCCTATACCCTGACCCAGGGTGAAAAAGGCAATGATGATAGAGAAGGATGGAAACTGTTTGTCTGTGGCCTATACCCTGACCCAGGGTGAAAAAGGCAATGATGATAGAGAAGGATGGAAACTGTTTGTCTGTGGCCTATACCCTGACCCAGGGTGAAAAAGGCAATGATGATGATTGATATCAAATGTAACGTCAAAGATTACCAAGGATCACAGAATTGTCCCAAACATGAACAAAAAAAAAGACTTTGACAAAAGAAAAACAAAAAACAAACCCCAAAATCTCTAAGAGTCACTCGACTTTAGATCGGTAAAATTCTTCTTCTTCTTAAAAAAAAAATTGAGCTTTTATATAGCGCAATATCCACTAAATGTGCTCAAAGCGCTCTACAAGGGGTCCCTGGCCAACAGCAACATTCAACATATAGGACAAGACATGACGCCTGTTAGGCGATATTACAATTTTTCGGACAAAGACAACGCTGTTCCGGCCAGGTACTCATTTTACACCTGAGTACGGTGAGAGAATGTGAGTAAAGAGCCTTTTCCAAGGATTCAACTATGCGCCGAGCGCTAGGCTCAAAACCAGGACCTTCCGATCCGAAAGCGAGTGTCATACCACAAGACCACATAGCTACACAAGCACCAAGTCTGTGCCAGACATCAGTGATCATGGTACGCCATTCATGTCTCTGATCAGATAACCTCAGAAAACTAATATTACATTTCTCTTTCTTTTCATCCAGCTGTTCAAACTATTCAAATATGTTTTTCTTGGTCTACCTTTACTCTTTTTACCTTCTATCTTTCCTGTGAGAGCAAGATGTTCAATACATTTATGTCGATTTAGGTGCCCTAAGACTTGCATTTGTCTTTTTCTTATTGTACGAATTAGTAACCTTTTAGTTTCAGCTTGCTCTAATACTTCTTCATTAGTTTTCTTCTCTGTCCATGAGATTCTTAACATCCTTCTAAGAAACCACATTTCTGCTGCCTCCAGTTTCTTTCTTATATCTTCTGTAAAATAAGATGTTGATAAACGTTTAGGAAAAAAAAAAAGTTATACTAAAATAGAAAACCAGTTTTCTACTGTAATGCTATTCACCAAACAATTTTAATCGTTTTGAAAACGACCCATTACCCTGTTGCACTTTGAAAATACATCCTTCAAAATAGGGAATGAGATTAGCGGAAGAGTAGCGTCCCTTGATTGGAAGTCACGAGCGGAAAAGTTATTAGAGAGAGAACGTCATGTTGGTGGTGCGGCATGAGACACTTCACCGAAAGAGCGACGCATGCGAAAAACCATTTTGACGTTCTCTCCATAAGGTGACGTCCAGTCAAGGGACGCTACTCTTCCGCTAATCTCATTCCCTATAATTCTGGCAAAAAAAAATCGGTCCTGCAAAATATCGATCGATTTCACACAAAATAAATCAAAACCCCCCCCCCCCCCCCCCCCAAATAAAAACAAAAAAAACCCAAAAACAACCAAACAAAAAAAAAAAAAAAAAAAGAAACAACAACAAACAAATAAATAAAATAAATACCATGTAAGAACCATCCAACCCTGTTATTATTTTTTTTTTGAAGACCGACCCGTATTTGAAAGTTCTATTTTTGAGAGAGATGAAGTATCATTTTTAAATCGATCAATATTAAATTTTGAAGGATGAGTTTTCTGACCATAATTTTGAATAGTTTCGTGTTTTTTTTTTTTTTTTTTTTTTTTTTTTTAAAGGTTACTACAGTACTGCGGGGTGAAGACGGGTCATTTCAATCTTGGCCAGGTTTACTGTATTCCCCGATAGCGGCGGCGGCGGCGGCAGACATCTTCTCATCTCATGTTACCGCTGTCTTATCAAATATTTAAAGGGTGCAAATGATTTTAGCCAAATTTATATCCTCGTGAAGTGGTTCTGGTCTAGACTCTATATTGTTGTTTTGTGGTGATGTAAAGGGCTAAGAGCCTCATGGTACAGGATACCGTGGGCTCTAGAAAAGTCTATTCTTCTTCTTCTTCTTCTTTTCTTCTCCTCCTCCTCCTCTTCCTCCTCCTCCTCCTCCTCCTCCTCTTTCATCTCCTCCTCCTCCTCCTCCTCCTCCTCCTCCTCCTCCTCCTCCTCCTCCTTCTTCTTCTTCTTCTTCTTCTTCTTCTTCTTCTTCTTCTTCTTCTTCTTCTTCTTCTTCTTTTTATTATTATTATTATTATTATTATTATTATTATTATTATTATTATTATTATTATTATTATTATTATTATTAATATTATTATTATTGTTATTATTATTATTATTATTATTATTATTATTATATTATTATTATTATTATTATTATTATTATTATTATTATTATTATTATTATTGTTATTTTTTCAATCGATCGATATTTTAAGGATGAGTTTTTTGGCCAAAATATCAAAAACGTGCGGTCAGCGTACAGCAGTGTGGTAATAATGGGTCATTTCAATATTGGCCAGGTTACGTTATTTCTTGATGGCGAATTAAGAAATTAAAGAGCAGGCACTGTTGTAAGATAAAGAACTGAAGAATAAGATAGCGTGGGCAGACATTATCTCGTGTTAAGCAAACTGTCTTATCAAATATTTAAAGGGTGGAAATGATTTTAGCCTAATTTATATCGCGTTGAAGTGGTTGTGAAGAGTTCATTGCCCTTGCTTCAACTCTCTCATGGCCAGTCATTCTTTAGGATTTTCCCCAAAAACATACAATAAAAAACAAAATAAACGCAAAAAGCTTGAGCACTTGTATAGTGAAATATTCACTAAATATGCTCAAAGTGCTTTACAAAGGGTCCCTCGAAAAAAAACAAAAACAAAACGACAGAGGACGTCGGGTGCTTGGTATATATGGTAGTCCGTTCCCTTAATTGAAAAATTGTACAAATCGTGTAACCAGCATGAAATTTTCACACAAAATGTAGAATTTTATGAGGATTTCGAAAATAGGTGGCTCCAAGTTGAAAAATAGCTGGAATTAAGAGTTATTGCCCTTTAAAGGTGACAAAATGCATTTTTTTTTTAAAAATAATTTTTTCCTCAAAAATTTACAGTTTTATAAATATTTCCTAACAATGTGGATATTTTGTTATTCTGTTGCGTACTCTGCACTCACAAATTATTTTTCCATTTGAATTTTATTGAAATATATAAGAAAATACGAAATTCAAATGGGATTTTTCAGGAAAGTAAAAAAAATATATATCTCCTTCCTAGAAACTGTTTAAATAGTTTTGAATCTGACATATATTTGAAATGCCACGCATTTCAAAAACATTTTTTAATCTTCACATCCTCTAAAATCAAGCAATATTAATTTGATTTAAAAAAAAAACAATAATAGACAATTCAACTGCCAAGGCAAGTACCCCTTCTCCTCCCGACACACACGTACAATCACTCTCAAACATAAGAGTTATATGTATTTCTATCATATAGCAAATAACACGTTTAAATTTATATATATTGTACAATACATATTTATTCAATGAAGAATTGAACCATTTAAAACATTTTTTCTGTGTACATATTTAACAGCAGCATTATTATTATTATAGATTTACATCCCTTTTTAATTCCATAGTTTGTTGAAAACATACAATTGAAAAACGTGTTTAAAGTCAATCATTGTCTCTAGCACATTGACCATTGCAGGCACATAACAGATTACATGGAAGAGATGCCTTAACACAATTGCATCTTTTGGAGCATCCCTTTGATGAACAGTTACATTTAATCAGATTTTGTGAGGCATGTGTAAGGTCAGTCAAAGTGGACCACTTTGGCATCCCATCTTCTTTCCAACCAAAATCTGATTTGGAAGGAAGACTAGGGTCTTTAGCAAGAGAGCGTTTCCATACATAACCAGCTTGGTAAATGCTGTTTGAGAGCTTCACAAGTTGGTGGCATATTGTCTGGAAGGCCTGACTTTTTTTTGTAAAAAGTTCATGCCGGCATTCATTGACAGCAGATAAGTTGGTTGCTCTGTCAAACAACAGACAAATCTCTGGATGATGTTGAAATGGCTGGCTATATGTTCCTTAGAGGGTTGATTAGCAAGAGCTTTAAATGAGTCTGTAACATCATCAAATGCGGCCCAGACTGAACATGCTATTTTCTTTCCTTTCCCTGCGAATGAGCTGACACTGTCACACCCCGTAAAGGCATGGAAGAAGGATATAGCCAGAGATTTTTCAGGACCCAGGGGTTCAACAATTGAGTGGATAGGTATCAGACTTCTATGTTTTCCTGTACCGTAGTTGACAAACAACTTTTCCATTCCCAATGCAGCAAACTGTGATATCAGACTGATAACCACAACTGTTCGGGTAACCCCAGAATTGAAGTGACTCTCGCTTCCATTTCTAAACAATGCCATTCACAATTTTCACTAATTTGTGTGGTACACTATTGACAATGCTATCATGATCTATATTGAGGGGTGATATGAATGTATGATTTCTTATTTCTGCTCTTATAATATCAACTGCTTTTTGTATTGCAAGATCATCATTTGAATCTAAATCGGAAATAGCTGCTTGTGAAATAATATTCCCCTCTTTGAAAGTAAGCAAGACTTCCCGCCCATCCCTGTATTCCATTAAGGAAGGAACTCTCGATAGTAAATTTTCTTTGAATCTAGTTTTATGTACATATACATCCGACAAATTTATGGCATTTAATTTTGACAAAAGTAAATTGTAGAGATCATTCAGCTTAAACACAACATTTGTGTCTGTGCGAACTTGTTGTTGATCAATAAAATTTACAATATCCTGTGTGCATTCTGCAATGTGTGATTTGTATTTGTTGTCTGAATTATTTTTACATCTAAAATCGTCTGCTCTTCTGCGGAACAGTATAAGGCAAGGCTTATGATACTTTGCTTCCACTGCAATAAGATCACCCTTCGCAAATACTCTAAGAATACTTGTATCTGAAAGAAGGACAGCTTCCTCGTAGACTTTTTGTGAGAGAGCAAGAGTCCGGACCTCAGTCAATTCCCCTTCACAACCCTTACAAAACAAGCAGTGTTTGCTTACATGTGATGTGTTTAATGTGCTTCTAGTATCAGGACTTGCAACGGCTTCACTATTACATTGATTTATCTTCTTTGCAAGCCTTTTGAGTTTTGATTTATGAAACCTGTGTATGCAATTCTTGTGGTAAAGTCCATCATTGTCTCTCAAAAAATTAGCAAGACATTTCACAGGTTGGTTAATATTGAATTTCAATGCTATTGGCAATCTACCTGAGTCATGAAAAAGTTTGATATCCTCAGAAATTGCAACATTAGTGTCTTCAATACAATTTAACTTGGTTGCTTTTTAGGGTTTGTGAGAAGAGAATTTTCAATGGTTTCTTGACAAAACAGGCACTTCGACCAGTAAATTTCAGGGGAAGCTTGATCGAGTCTTGGAACTTTGTTCAGATTTTTACAGTCGACAATGGATGTCTGCCGCTTCTTTCCTCCTGCCATATCAGGGCATTCTAGGAAGGAAAGAAAAATAAAACAAAACCCCATGACATACTCAAGAGACGATATTTATAGTTATTTCATACAAAGTGTGAATTACGTAGTTTATCAAGTTACAGAAAATGTTACCATCTTAAGGCGATACAGGGTAGCTTGAGAGCTGACAGAATTAACAAGTTTGTGTGCGTGCGAGTGTGTGTGTGTGTGTGTGTATGCGTGTGAGTGTGTATTTGTGTGTGTGTTTGCGTGAGAAAGGTTAAACACATATTAGTTGACGGGGCTTGGATAGCTCAATGGTAAGATTCTCTGCAAAACAAAAAATAACAAAACAGCAACAACAACAACACACACACAACGAACACATACTTCCAAATACCTGTTAGAATGGAACGTTAGTCCTTGCAATCTTGACTATTCAACAAATCAAACTAGCATTCCAATTTGACGAGGTCCCCAGGCATGATGCTTATTAATTTTAAGGAAACAAAGGACTGTGAGGCCGGCAAGTAGAAATGTAACAAACAAGTCAATACACTGTTTAAAAAAACAAAACATGAATAAGCAAAAGGTAAAACAGTGTGTGTGAATATTAGCGTGTATTTGCAGAATTATGTGTGGAGATGTTCTTTTTTTGATCAACTGAGTTAATAATAAATTAGTTATCTTTTTTTTTTTCTCGGGCAGCAGTATTGATAAACACCGTTATTCTATCATCAATCATCGACAGGCTAATCTATATCGAATCGAATCTAAAAGGGTCTAAATTTAGTACTGACATAACACATGCAACTTATATTATATTAAGATAGAAAAATATGTTCAGATCCAAGCATGGGCCATAATCTTACTCTATCTATTGCATCCTGGGGGCTTATTGTGTGTGTAAAATGATATTACTGTGACTCAGTTTTGATCTGACCCAATTCTTTTTTCACAACTCAATTCTTTTGTCATACGTTGCGCGATACTTATCGCACTAGCATGCGCATAAAGTAAAATAACATCACGATGATATAAGACATTTATAATAGATAAAAAAGATTGTTCCTTACCTTTTCAACGAATATCGATTGCACAAAATAAAATTGTAGTTTGTTGACATCGTTCAAAAGACAAAACTCATTCTCTCAGTTATTTTTTAGACAACACATGATGCCATTGTCGGTAGATGGAGCCGTCGTTATCTCGAAGGGAGAGGCGGTGACAGATGACAAAACCGCATTTCGATTTAGCATTATTGTACTGTACACACTGGTTGAAAGAAACCTCTTTAACTGCTTTAAATATTTTTTTTTTAGTCTTTTGTTTTGTTTTTTTTTTCGTTTACAGGCGCTAACATCCTAGTACATACTTAGTAAAGGATAGGTCGTCCTAATGACTCATCGTTTTGTTGCACGGGCAAAAAAGGACAATTTTTATTGGGGTTTTTGTCTGCGGTCAGAAGACAAAAAATTGTTTTAAAATAATTAAAAGCTAGATTTTTGGTAAATAATAATGGAAAACATTAAAACAAAAATATTTCCACGATCAAAAACTAATCAAGATGTTCTTAATGGGTGAGAATGTTTGTTTTTTATACTTTTGTAATCGAGCGCCAAAACGTCACAAAGTGTGCGTTTTCACTAGACTTTACGACGAATTTTAAGGTCTTTTTTAATAAAAATGGTATTTGGAGCCACCTATTTCTCGAACCTTCATAATTTTCTGCACCAATTTGTATACTTAGTTTGCTGGTTACAAAAAGTGCACAAAACGCACGGAACTTGCCGCTAAGAAAACGGACTATGGGTAGGTCTAGCGGCTCTTCTCTTTATTCTTAGTATTTTGTCCGTGCCCGACGTCTTTATCCGGAAGACGGCAGAGGACGGCAGTGCCGGGTCGTCGGAGTCCATTTCCGGTGTGGGTTAGACCTAAGGGCGTTTTGGAAAATAATAATAATAATAATAATAATAATAATAATAATAATAATAATAATAATAATAATAATAATAATAATAATACTTTATTGCATCCCAAAAAGGAAATTTTTTGTACAGACGTGTTATAATTTACACATAAGATAAAAATACAATGGAAATAGGATGTATATATATAAAAAAGGAGCAGCTCTATAACCAGAGCTGCGCTTTATAATATGAATAATTTCAACACTGTAAAATAGTTAAAACTGTCACTATAAATTGAAAATTGAAAAGATTGCAAAACAAATAAATTAATAAATTAATATTTATATTTTTAAAAAGTAAAAATGAGAAATAATTATATAAAATGATTATTGCTTGTTGTTATAAAGCCTAATACTGGACGGCAGAAAAGATTTTCGGTGTCTCTCTGTTTTCGTTGAAATAGAGAAAGGGCGACCACTTCTTTCTGACATAATAATTGATGGTCTTAGTGGATGATACTGGTCATTTAATATTTTAGTTATTTTATTTATACAAAATTTCTCGTATAAAAGATCTACATCGTCAACACATCATTTATATAGCGTTTAATGGATTTTTTAATATTTGAATTTATTTTGTTCCTTTCCACTGCTAAGCAATTGCCTCCCCAAGCTGTTATACAAAATGACAAAACACTTTCGATTACTGCTCTATAAAATAATGTGCAGAGGGTTTTATCTATTCTAAACTGAGAGAGTTTTGATAAAAAATATGTACGTCTGCACATCTTATGCCTAATTATTTTCAAGTGTTCATCCCACTTGAGCCTGTCATCAATCGTTACACCAAGGTATTTGTAGTGAGGAACTCGCTGGACGAATTGGTCCTTTAATTTTAACGGTTCTATCGGTTCCTTCACTCTCCTAAAGTCAATCACTAGCTCCTTTGTCTTGCTTATGTTAAGCTCTAGGTGGTGGGCATCACACCAAGACACAAATCTATCAATTTCTTGCCTATAAGCCACTTCGTTGCCATTTGTTATGAGGCCTTGAAGAGCGGTGTCATCTGCAAACTTTATTAAAGGTACACTCAGGTTTTGACTTCTACAGTCATTCGTGTATATTGTGAATAATACAGGGGACAATACACAACCTTGAGGAGCGCCAGTATTTGTAGTTATACAGGAAGATTTGTTTTGCCCTAATTGAACATATTGTGCTCTCTCCGTAAGAAATTCGAGCACCCAAGCAATTATATACTTGTTTAAATTCAGACTAGTCAATTTTTGAACAACCAACTGGGGTTGCATTGTATTGAACGCTGAAGAAAAATCTGCAAAAAGCAATCTGCAATAGCTCCTAGCGTGATCTAGATGCCTGTAGATGTTGTTTGTAAACAGCAAAATGGCATCCTCTACGCCACGTCCTGGTTTGTAAGCAAATTGATGACTATCACTCAATGGCATAAACTGATTCCTAATTTTAATAAGAACAAGTTTTTCTAAAGATTTCATGACTATTGAAGTCAGTGCAACAGGTCTGAGATCGTTCATAGTTTCAAGTTTTTCTTTTTTTGGAACAGGAATAATTTTCGAAGTTTTCCAAATTTCAGGGATTGAAACGCATTGGAGGGACCAGTTAAAAATATGTGTATAAATGGGGGAAAGCTGGTGGGCACATTCTTTTAATAGTTTTCCTTTCAATCCATCCGGCCCAGCAGCCTTCCTCTCGTTTAGTTTCGAAAATACGAATCTCGTTTCCTCTTCACTGACCTCAACAGCCATTTCATCTTCCAAAGCCCTGTCTAATTTATGTTTTTCATTTTCAATATCAAATTTGTTTGCTGTGTCGAAACGTGAATAAAATTTATTTAAAGTTTCAATTTCGATATCTTCTGATATAATCGTGGGCTTTGGATTATAGTTAACAGCAGTTTTAAGCCCCCGCCACGTGTCCCTTATATCCCCAGAAGAAAAGCATTTTTCAATTATATTTTTGTACTTGTCTCTACAACTAGATATTACCCTCTTTATCTCTTTTTGTTTTGTTTTCAGATCTTTTTTGTTTCCACTAGTATAGAGAGTTTTCTTTTGGTTCAATAAAAGTTTTAGATCTTTTGTTATCCAAGGCTTATTGTTAGGATAATATTTTATTTCTTTTTTACAAGACACTAGCTGTTCACAGAATTTTAAATACTCACTCACACAGTCATTCAGCTCATCCACACTATCACATGATTCGATAAAAACATTCCAGTCAGTGCATTCAAAACAACCACGCAAATCTTCACACACACTTCCGTTCCAGATCTGTACACTTTTCTTTACTGGTTTTACACGTTTAAAAACAGGGCGGTAGGTGGGGAGTAGCAAGAGCATGCAGTGGTCAGATAAACCTAATGGGGCACGGGGTAAACATTTATAACTATTTTTAATATTACACAGGAATAAATCTAATGTTTTTTTGTCCCTTGTCTCGCAGTCCACGTATTGATGAAGTCCCGGGAGAGTAAAATCGTTACATTGGTTAAAATCGCCAGTGACCATCAATACGGCATCGGGTGACTTAATTTGAATGTCCTGTATTTCTTTCCTCAAAATATTTTTCGCTGTGGTGTTGTCTGATGATGGTGGAATGTAGACGTTGACGATGATGACATGAGTATATTCCCGGGGTAGGTAATATGGTCGTGACGAAACAGTAATAAATTCAATATAATCGTCACAATACATTTTCTTTATCTGACAGTTATTGGGGTGGCACCATTTGTTGTTAATATATGTGCACACCCCACCCCCAGTTCGTTTATTTACATTAGTCCGATCTCCTCGAAATAGTGAATATTGTTCAATATTAAAACATGATGATGGTATGTGAGGAGATAGCCAAGTCTCTGTTAACGCTATTATGGAGGCTTGACGATAGTCACTATTAAAACGACACAGTGAAAACAGTTCATCAATTTTATTTTTCAGTGATCTTACATTACCTGTCACTACACAGGGTAAAAATGGACGAAAAGGCCGTCTGTTAAATTTTGTTTTTATTCCTCCCTTTCTCCCCCTCTTTCTTACTTTAATAAACGATGTGTCAATAGTGGGTGGTGGGGGTGACACGGGTTGGAGGGATCGGAGAGTCTCTGGAGTATAAGTTATCGATAGGCTTATTTTGGCAGTAAAATCACAGGCTAAAACACCATTTATGCTTATAAATATACTAATAAATATAAAAATCAGGAACAATATATACTTCACATCCATTTTGAATAAAAATTAGGCTTAAATTCCGACGATTGAATGATAAATGAATAAAAATATGTGTAGAAAATAGGTAAATATTCACAACACGTCTGTTGTCGCCGGAAGCCAGCGCCACTTTTCCTAAGTTTTTAGCCAAATGTATATCGCGTTGAATTGGTTGTGAAGAGTTCATTGCCCTTGCTTCAAATCTCTCCTGATGGCCCATGACAGTCATTCTTCAGGATTTCCCCCAAAATTTGAAAGAAAAACAAAACAAACCCAAAAAGGCTTGAACTCGTGTATGTATAAATAGTATGCGTTTGGCCAAGAAGCTCACAACATTGCCATCCGGAAGTATAACGGACCAACACACAAAACTGTGTAACCATGAACGCTTATAGTCAGGTTAATTTTGTTTAGACAGAATTACTCACAAACGCGGATGGCTAAAAACAATAACAAAGGCCGGAGTGACGTCAACTTCGATCTATATATAGATAGCATGCGCTTGGCTAAGAATCTCACAACATTGCCATCCGGAAGTATAACGGATCAACACACAAAACTATGTGTATGTAACTTTGAACGTATATAGTCTGGTTAACACGGTTTAGTGAGAATTACTCATAAACGCGGATGGCAAAAAACAAAAAGAAAGACCTGAGTGACGTGAACTTCATTCTAACTATAGCGAAATATAGAAAGTATGCGCTTGGCTAAGAAGCTCATAACATTGCCATCCGGAAGTATAACAGATCAACACACAAAACTGTGTGCTACCATATAGATAGTCTGGTTAACACGGTTTTGTGAGAACTACTCATAAACGTGGATGGCAAAAACAATAACAAAGACCCGAGTGACGTTAACTTCGAACTATCTATGCACTAAACATGCTCAAAGTTCTTTACAAATGGTACTTAGCCAACGTCAACACTTAACATGTAGGACGAGACATGAGGCCTGTAAGGCGATATTACATTTTTAACCGTCGGAGACGGCTGTTAAAGGCAAGGTACTCATTTAATCATGAGTACGGTGAAATAATGTGACTAAAGACCCTTTCCCAAGTACCCAACTAGGAGGAGGAGGAGGAGTAGGAGTAGGAGTAGGAGGAGGAGGAGGAGGAGAGTAGGAGGAGTAGGAGGAGGAGGAGGAGGAGAGTAGGAGGAGTAGGAGTAGGAGGAGGAGAGTAGGAGTATTACGGAGTAGGAGGAGTAGGAGGAGTAAGAGTAGGAGTAGGAGGAGGAGGAGAGTAGGAGTATTAGGAGGAGTAGGAGGAGTAGGAGGAGTAGGAGTAGGAGGAGGAGGAGGAGAAGGAGGAGGAGGAGGAGGAGGAGGAGGAGGAGTAGGAGGAGGAGGAGGAGTAGGTGTAGGAGAAGGAGGAGGAGTAGGAGTAGGAGGGGGAGTAGGAGTAAGAGAAGGAGGAGGTGGAGGAGGAGTAGGAGTAGGAGGAGTAGGAGGACTAGGAGGAGGAGGAGGAGGAGGAGGAGGAGGAGGAGGAGGAGGAGTAGGATGGGGAGTAGGAGTAGGAGAAGGAGGAGGTGGAGGAGGAGTAGGAGTAGGAGGAGTAGGATGACTAGGAGGAGGAGGAGGAGGAGGAGGAGGAGGAGGAGTAGGAGGGGGAGTAGGAGTAGGAGAAGGAGGAGGTGGAGGAGGAGTAGGAGTAGGAGGAGTAGGAGGACTAGGAGGAGGAGGAGGAGGAGGAGGAGGAGGAGGAGGAGGAGGAGGAGGAGGAGGAGGAGGAGGAGGAGTAGGAGGAGGAGGAGGAGGAGGAGGAGGAGGAGACAGAGGAGAAAGAGGAGCAGGGGGGGGGGGAGTGGAGGAGAGTAGGAGGAGGAGGAGGAGTAGGAGGAGTAGGAGTAGGAGGAGGAAGCAGAGGAGTAAGGGAAGCAGGGGGAGGAAGTGGAGGAGAAGTAGGATGAGGAGTAGGAGGAGGAAGGGAGAGTTTGTGCCTCGCTCGGAGAAAAATTTGAGTCCTTGGAAAACGGTATTTACTCACATTCCCTCACCGTACACAACTTACGATTCAATACCTTCGATATTCTTTACTTTGAGCTTTAAGCAGCAATATTTTCATTATGGGAAGGGAATGGAATCGATTATTATCGGTTAATTATTCACTGTATTCGATTCTTTCCGATATTTACCGATCCTGGTCTCTCTTCAATCTCAAATAATTCGATTACGTTATCAAATATTTAAAGAACCCGGGGGACTGTAATGTATTTGTGACCTGTTCATTCATCTAGGGAACCCAGACCTCAAGATGGAGATGTGGGAATTTGTTTAGGGCGCGGTGAAAATACACATGAAATTGTGCGGCTATGTGGTCTTGTGGTATGACACTGGCTTTCGGATCGGAAAGTGTTGGGATCGAGCCTCGCGCTTGGAGCATAATTGAGTCCTTGGAAAAGGCTCTTTACTCACATTCTCTCACTGTACTCAGGCGTAAAATGATTACCTGGCCGTTAACATCGTTGTCTCCGTCCGAAAATAATTGTAAAATCACTAATAGGCGCCTTGTCCTGTCCTAAATGTTAATGTTGCTGTTGGTGAGGGACCCCTTTTAAAGCGCTTTGAGCACGTTTAGTGGATATTGCGCGCAAGTGCTCTAACAACTGAGCTATCGAGACCCCAAGAGATTGAGAAGATGAGGGTCATTTAAATCGACTCATCATAGCTTGTCGCTCCAACACCGAACCCACTAAGCAGCATCTGTGGAGCAGACTCTTAGGTCATGGTCAGTGCATCTGGGCCCATCTGTGGCATTCTCTAAGGATGTGCTCCATCGCCTGCCCTGAGCATCCACATGTACACAAGCTTGTCTCAGTCAGCCCCCCCCCCTTTTTCACGCTTCCAGCTGTTCTCCCAATTTTTGCTCTGTTCACTTACCGATTCAATCATGGGCGGTGTGTCTTTTTTACGAAACCCGCCGAAACCTGCCGAAACCCGCCGAAACACGACGAAACCCGACAGAACCCGACAAAGTTATGGGAAGTTAAAGGTAGCAGTGGGGGAGTGAACCTGAGACTCGGGGAAGTGTACACCATTGGGGAGTGAACCTGGGACTTGGTTTCGGCGGGTTTCGGCGGGTTTCGTAAAAAAAAGACACACCCATTACGGGGAGTTCAGCTTCGTATGGCAGTTCTTCTCTCGGAAGTTCAACGGCTTCATTTGTATGATTGTCCCATTCCCTGGAATCCCCATTTGGATTCAGTAGTCTGATGTCACGCCGCCCGGCAACGGCGGCCATCTTGGTTCTAAACAAAGAAAATCATTACTTTTTATTCTTCATGCTGGCTAGAACTTTTCATATGCCTTGTGACCAGAATGTGTAAAAGTCAAAACATGATCAAATTTATGGGGTTTTTCCCCTCTGGATACGCTTTTATGCTCGCCGGAGAAATATTTCATACGGGCGTCCGCCATTGTTCCGATAGTTTAGAGCCAGTGTTACTAAGTTACCATACGTCATAAGGAAGGAAGTGACGTCACGAATGTTGAAGAGGATTGGCAAGACACGCACAACACCAAGATTTAAATCGACTATAGATAGTATGCGCTTGGCTAAGAAGCTCATAACATTGCCATCCGGAAGTAAAGCGGACCAACACACAAAACTGTGTGTATCCATGAACGTTTATAGTCAGGTTAATACAGTTCAGTGAGAATTACTCATAATTGCAAATGGCAAAAAAAAAAAAAAAAAAAAAAAAAAAAAAAAAAAAAAAAAAAAAACAATGACAAAGACCTGAGTGACGTCAACTTCGAACTATCTATAACATCAACATTGATGAAAAGTTATCTTTCTTCTTTTCTTTTTTTTTATATTTAGATTTCTCTCAAAATTCAAATTAAAAAAAATTCATGCAGTCTCTTCCTCATCACAACATTATGCTTCCGAATCATATGTGACCCTTCGCCTCAATACTGTGTTATGTCGGGATGATTAAGATCCTGACAATCGAATTTATAACCAGAAATATCAGACTTGGGTTGAGTTTAGATGCTTTATTGAGGAGAATAAATATGATTTTTCATGGAACTAACACCGATTATTCATATTTGTGACCCTTCGCCTCAAAACGGTATTATGTCGGGATGAACAAGATGCTGAAATGTCAATTTTAAGCTTAGCTGGTCAAGAAAACGAAATTTCGGTTTTCAGCTCTTTAAAGTTCTATGATTTTTTTCCATAATCCATACATGGACTCAACCCAAGTCCGATGTTTTTGGTCATAGATTCTATTCTCAGCACTCTGATCATCCCGACTTAATACCATTTTGAGGCGGCGAGTCACATTAAAAAAACCCAACAATTTAGCATTGATTTTGGGTTTTTAACATCTGGTTCATCCAGACATGATAACGTTTTGATTGGATAGGGCACATATTTGTTCACATGTAGATTATAAGTATCTTTATAGGGTGTTTGAATGCCAAATAGTCTATTCAACCCTTAATTGTTATATTAATAACCGCAGATGGATAAACTGCTATAGACTAGCGTCCTATCCAAAGGGTAGCAGACGATTGATTTTGCTTGTCCGTTTCACTCTATAGAAATAGGGATAAATTTCGGCTCCGTGGGGACAAAGGTCTCTGAAGGACTACATTTCTTTACCTGCACCATTTCATACATACGATAAAGAGACTAAGATCAATTCCTGAAAAGTCTATATTTTCTTCTTTTTTTTTTACCACCCAGCAGTGATTAGGTAGCTGGTCATGTTAGATCTGGCGGAAAGTACTTTGAGATAGATAGACTAGCGTCCTATTCGACGGATAGCAAGCAATTGCTATTTGTTCGTTTCATGCTATAGAAACTCGGATAAACTTCGGATCTATTGGCCTAAATATTTCATTTTCCTCGCAATTTTGTAAAAACAAACAAACAAACAAACAAAAACAAAAAAAAAAAAACAAAAAACAAAAAAAAAAAAAAAAAAAAAACCAACCAAAAAAAACCATTTTAATCTGCATAGTAGATCGTTTGCACTCAAGACTTTCACCAGTCACAACACTGGAAAAACCCATATTTAAAAATTTGGCCATAAAATTCGTCCTTCAAATAATATCTGTCGATTTAAATTACCCTCATCTTGGCAAAAAAAAACAACAAAAAAACACTTAAAAACTGGAACTTGAAGGAAGACTTCGTGAAGTCCCAGGTTTGAGAGGTTTTTTTTTGCCAAGATGAGGGTCGTTTAAATCGATCGATATTTATTGAAGGACGAGTTTTATGGCCAAATTTTGTAATATGTTTTTTTTCTTTCTTTCCAGACTACGACACTAAAGTGCAAACTTGTTTTGGGAATCTTATAATGGCTTTTGAGAAAATCGATTCTATTCGAAGACTGTTAAATAATCGGTTTAAAAAGTACATAATATCCGATTACTTTCAGTCATTCTCTATGGCTAACGTAAAGTCAAGTGGAGGTGGGGGAGGGAGGGGGCGGGGGGGGGGGGGGGTGGGGGGGGGGGAGAAGAAATCGAATTTTAAAAATTACATATCCGATTACTTTCAGTAATTCTCTATGGCAAAGGTAAAGTCTAGTGCAGGTGGGGGGAGGGAGGGGGCGGGGGAGTAATCGAATTTTAAAAAGTACATATCCGATTACTTTCAGTCTTTATGGCTTTTGTAAATTCCTGAAAGGGGGAAGGGGGGGGGGGGGGGGGGGGGATATCAAAGTAAACAGGAAGAAATCGAGTGAATAGTTGCTATAATTAATAGAGTCAAATAACGTGGACTTTTCGAGTTTCCCCTAAGTTAATTTGACTAAAATTTTTTTTAAAAAATTAAATTTGGACGTTTCGAGTTTCCCCTTTGTCAACAAATTAGATGATGAATATAACATGCAATGCTAAGTTAAAGACGAATGTGGGATGGTGGTTTGTCTCAGTACTCCCGCTTCGCATAGATAGTATGCGTTTGGCTAAGAAGCTCACAGCATTACCATCCGGAGATATAACGGACCAACACACAAAACTATGTCTAACCTTGAACGTTAATAGTCTGGTTAACACAGTTTAGTGAGAATTACTCATAAACGCGGATGGCAAAAACCAATAACAATGGCATGAGTAACTC
>NC_088368.1:42294349-42319349 GCF_034508935.2 Berghia stephanieae | reverse complement strand
GACCAACACACAAAACTATGTGTAACCTTGAACTTTTATCGTCTGGTTCATACAGTTTAGTGAGAATTACTCATAAACGTGGATGGCAAAAATCAATAACAAAGACCTGAGTGACGTCATCTTCGAACTATCTTTTGGGGATCCAGACTACAGTTCATATTTTTATGAGTTCCAAGACACCATGGCTCTCCCCCCCCCTCCTCCCCATTACACATACCGTGGCCTTCGTATAGATAGAATGCGCTTGGCCAAGGAGTTCACAACATTGCCATCCGGAAGTATAACGGACCAACACACAAACTCTGTGTAACCATGAACTTTTATAGTCTGGTTAATACAGTTTAGTGAGAACAACTCACAAACGCGGATGGCAAAAACAATAACAAAGGCCTGAGTGAGGTCATCTGCATACTATCTATAGTTACGGCGTGATACTGACCAAATAAATGCCAGTCTTTTGCCACAAGAGAAAACAAATTGTGAGTTGTATTCAATAGTTCAACCAATGAAATAACTTGTTTCCATGAGCACTACTAACAACTCACTAGGCGGTGCAAAAACCAAATAATGACGTCAAACTGCCAGTCCTTTGGATTTCAGTGTCAGACTATAACATAACGATGGCTACGGTTGTATTCAATAGTTCAACCAATGAAATAACTTGTTTCCATGAGCACTACTAACAACTCACTAGGCGGTGCAAAAACCAAATAATGACGTCAAACTGCCAGTCCTTTTGGATTTCAGTGTCAGGCTATAACATAACGATGGCTACGGTTGTATTCAATAGTTCAACCAATGAAATAACTTGTTTCCATGAGCTCTACTAACGACAACTCACTAGGCGGTGCAAAAACCAAATAATGACGTCAAACTGCCAGTCCTTTTGGATTTCAGTGTCAGGCTATAACATAACGATGGCTACGGTTGTATTCAATAGTTCAACCAATGAAATAACTTGTTTCCATGAGCACTACTAACGACAACTCACTAGGCGGTGCAAAAACCAAATAACCACGTCAAACTGCCAGTCCTTTTGGATTTCAGTGTCAGGCTATAACATAACGATGGCAACGAATCCAGACTACATTTTACATTTTTATGAATTCCAAGACACCATCGCTTTCCCCCCCCCCCCTCTCCCTCCCCCACTCCCCCCTCCCTCCCCCACTCCCACCCACCACCACGCCTTACACATACTCACACCACACAAATACACACTGTGATATTTTCATTATTCGGTATTTAATTTTTTTTTTCAACGTTTCTAATGTTTGTTTTTTTTTTGGTATAAATTCTGTAATTTCATTGTTTTTGTTTTTGTTTTTGTTTTTGGTGTGTATGTATGTATTAACCAATACTTGAGAGAACCCCGTCCATTAACGAACATCAGAGGGAAAGACAGAGTGTGGGCGGGTGTCTGAACTCGATGTTAGAATTGATAATGTGTTGTCATGTTCCCTTGTTAGTCGTTCGTTTGTTCGTTTGTTCGTTTGTTTGTTTGTTGTTTTTTTCTAGTTTTTTTCGTGTTTTTTGTGTGTGTGTGTGTGTGTGTGTGTGTGTGTGTGTGTGTGGCTATGTGGTCTTGTGAGGTATGACACTTGCTTTCGGATTTGTGTTGTCTCCGTCGAAAAAAAACTGTGTAATATAGGAGTCAAGACTTGTTTTACGTGTTACATGTTGCTTTGTAAAGCACTTTGAGCATGGTAACTAACAATATGTTAGTGAATATTGTGCTATATACATGCTAAAAAAAGATTGTCTTTTCTTTTTGGGGGGGGGGGGGGGCGGATAACATAAGGAAATGGCGAGATTTATCTACAGAACGAAGGGGGGAAGGGGGGAATGAATTTGAATGAAAAAGAGTGAGGACAGGGGGAGTATTAACAGGGGGGGGGGATTTGTAATTTTGGAATTTTATTCACTTGGATTTCCTGTATAAATATTTTGATAATCACATACTTGATTTCAGCGCATACCATCTGTAGATAGAACGAAGATGACGTCACTCTTTATAGTCTGGTTCATAAAGTTTTGTGAGAAGTACTCATAAAAGTGGATGACATAAACAATAACAAAGACTTGATTGACGTCATCTTCGTTCTATCTATAGATAGAATGCGCTTGGCCAAGGAGTTCACAACATTGCCATCCGGAAGTATAAAGGACCAACACACAAACTCTGTGTAACCATGAACGTTTATAGTCAGGTTAATACAGTTTAGTGATAACAACTCACAAACGCGGATGGCAAAAACAATAACAAAGGCCTGACTGACGTCATCTGCATACTATCTATAGGGGACCCAGACTGCTGTTCACATTTTTATGAATTCCAAGACACCGCCGCTCCCCCCTCCCGCCCTCTCCCTCCCCCACTCCCCCCTCCCTCCCCTCCCCCTACACATACTCACACCACACACAAATACACGCTGTGATATTTTCATTATTCGGTATTTAATTTTTTTTTTCAACGTTTATAATTTTTTTTTTTTTGGTATAAAGTCTGTAATTTTATTGTTTTTTTTTTTTTTTTTTTTTTTTTTTGTTTTCGGTGTGTATGTATGTATTAACCAATACTTGAGAGAGCCCCGTCCATTAACGAACATCAGAGGGAAAGACAGAGTGTGGGCGGGTGTCTGTACTTGATGTTCGAATTAATAATGTGTTGTAACATGTTCCCTTGTTAGTCGTTCGTTCGTTTCTTTGTTTGTTTTTATTTCTGTTTTTTTTCGTGTTTTTTTTTGTGTGTGTGTGTATGTGTGTGTGTGTGTTTTTGTGTGTGTGTGTTTTTGTGTGTGTGTGTATGTGTGTGTTTGTGTTTGTGTGTGTGTGTCTGTGTGTCTCTGTGTGTGTGTGTGTGTGTGTGGCTATGTGGTCTTGTGTAGTATGGCACTTGCTTTCGGTTTGTGTTGTCTCTGTCGAAAAAAATAATTGTAATATCGCCCAACAGGCGGCAAGTCTTGTTTTAAGTGTTACATGTTGCTTTGTAAAGCGCTTTGAGCATGGTTACTAACAACATGTTAGTGAATATTGTGCTATATACATGCTAAATAAAGTTTGATTTTTTTTGGGGGGGGGGATAACATAAGGAAATGGCGAGATTTATCTACAGAACGAAAGGGGGGGGGGGGGGATGAATTTGAATGAAAAAGAGTGAGGACAGGGGGAGAATTAACAGGGGGGGGGGGGGGGGGGGGGGGTTGTAATTTTGGAATGTTATTTCTTGGATTTTCTGTATAAATGTTTTGATAAACACATACCTACCTGATTTCAGCGCATACTATCTATAGATATAACGAAGATGACGTCATTCTTTATAGTCTGGTTCATAAAGTTTTGTGAGAAGTACTCATAAACGTGGATGACAAAGACAATAACAAAGACTTGATTGACGTCATCTTTGTTCTATCTATAGATAGTTCGAAGATGACGTCACTCAGGCCTTTGTTATTGTTTTTGCGATCCGCATTTGTGAGTTGTTCTCACTAAAATGTATTAACCAGACTATAAAAGTTCATGGTTACACAGAGTTTGTGTGTTGGTCCGTTATACTTCCGGATGGCAATGTTGTGAACTCCTTGGCCAAGCGCTATAGGGGATCCAGACTACAGTTCACATTTTTATGAATTCCAAGACACCGCCGCTCCCCCCCCCCCCCCTCCCGCACTCTCCTTCCCCCACTCCCCCCTCCCTCCCCTCCCCCTACACATACTCACACCACACAAATACACGCTGTGATATTTTCATTATTTGGTATTTGTTTCAACGTTTCTAATTTTTTTTTTTTTGGTATAAAGTCTGTAATTTTATTGCTTTTGTTTTTGTTTTTGTTTTTGGTGTGTATGTATGCATTAACCAATACTTGAGAGAACCCCGTCCATTAACGAACATCAGAGGGAAAGACAGAGTGTGGGCGGATGTCTGAACTCGATGTTCCAATTGATAATGTGTTGTTGTCATGTTCCCTTGTTAGTCGTTCGTTTGTTTGTTTGTTTGTTTGTTTGTTTGTTGTTTTGTTCTGGGTTTTTTCGTGTTTTGTGTGTGTGTGTGTATGTGTGTGTGTGTGTGTGTGCGCGGCTATGTCTTGTGTGGTATGGCACTTGCTTTCGGATTTGTGTTGTCTCCGTCGACAAAAAAATTGTAATATCGCCCAACAGGCGTCAAGTCTCGTTTAACGTGTTACATGTTGCTTTGTAAAACGCTTTGAGCATGTGAATATTGCGCTATATAGAAGGCTAAAAGAAAAGCTCAAAATTTTTAGGGGGGGGGGGGTTCTCTGTGTAATCTGTAGTCACTCACGCTTTTATTCTCGTTGCAGACATTTTTCATAAGGGCGTCCGCCATTGTTCCGATAGTTTAGAGCCAGTTACTAAGTTACCATGCGTCATTACGAGGGAAGTGACGTCACGACTGTTGAAGAGTATTTATCACTAAGCTGTTGGAAGCTGTCCATTGTAAAAAAGGGCTGAACAGCTTGAAAAAGATAAAAGATAAAATCTCATCCCAGACATTTAGTTTAACTCACTCAACCCGAGATTTTTTCCTACTTTTTAAAATTGGTTAAAAAAATGTATTAAAAATGAGCACGTACAAAGTTAGTTTTATTCAACTACCATTGACATGCAAAGATCTAAAAACATTAGCTTTGATACGAACTACGCCTATGATTTGTCTCAGAAAAATGTAATAAATACTCTTCATCAGTCATAACGTCACTTCCTTCCTAATGACGCATGGTAACTTAGTAACACTGGCTCTAAACTATCGGAATAATGTCGGACGCCCGTATGAAATATTTCTCCGGCGAGCATAAAAGCGTATCCAGAGGGAAAAAAACCCATAAATTTGATCATGTTTTGACTTTTACACATTCTGATCACAAGACATATGAAAAGTTCTAGCCAGCATGAAGAATAAAAAGTAATGATTTTCTTTGTTTAGAACCAAGATGGCCGCCTTTGCCGGGCGGCGTGACATCAGACTACTGAATCCAATTGGCATGGGTTAAAAGTAACCCGGTATAGATAGTATGAGCTTAGCTAATAAGATCACAACATTGCCATCCGGAAGTATAACGGACCAACACCCTAAACTCTGTGTAACCATGAACTTTTATAGTCCGGATAATACAGTTAACTGAGAATTACTTATAAACGCGGATGACAAAAAACAATAACAAAGACCTGAAACAAAGACGTCATCTTCGAACTATCTATAGATAGTATTATTCAACTATCATTAACATGTAAACTAAAAACATAAGCTTTGATTCTACGCCTATAATTTGTCTCGGAAAAATGTAATAAATAGACATGGGGTAAAAGTAACTCCGAATATACTCGTGGCCTTTGTAAACTTATGGTCTGACACTGACCAAAGAATGACGTCCAAATGCCAGTCTTTTGCCACAAAAGAAAACAAATCGTGAGTTGTATTCAATAGTTCAACCAATGAAATAACGTGTTTCCATGAGCTCTACTAACGAAAAGTCACTAGGCGGTGCAAAAACCAAATAATGACGTCAAACTGCCAGTCCTTTTGGATTTCAGTATCAGGCTATAACATAACGATGGCTACGTTATACTACGGATAAAGTCGGTGTTAGGGTGAGTTAAAATTAAAAACTGCCATTCATCAAACAATAAAAGCAATTCCTCATCAATCAACAAGACAAGTCGTGTGACGTCACACCTGCCTAGCAACGGCAATTTTGGTTCCACACTCAACATAGTGGGGTTTGTGAGTTTGTTTTTGTTGTTTTTAAGGTTTTTAGAAGACACAGTATGTACCTCCGCCCTGCCCACTATGGGAGGTCAGGAACCCCACCCAGGGTATTGTGAGGCTATGTGGTCTAGTGGTAGGACACTCACTTTCGGATCGGAAAGTCCTGGTTCCGAGCCCAGCTCGGCGCATAGTTGAATTCTTGGAAAAGGCTCTTTGCTCACAATTATCTCACCGTACTCAGGTGTAAAATGAGTATCTACCTGGCCGTTAACAGTGTTGTCTCTGTCCGAAAAAAAATGTAATATCGCCTAGCAGGCGTCATGCCCCGTCCTTCATGTTAAATGTTACTGTTGGCCAGGGATCCCTTGTAAAGCGTTTTGAGCACTTTAGTGGCGCTATATAAAAGCTATATAAAAGCTCAGTTTAAAAAAAAAGAAAAGACTCACGATCATGATGCTATGAGCATTGCTAAGAGGAAGTGACGTCACGACTTTGGAAACCAATTGTTTTTGGTGTTTGTCGAAGAAGGCGTTTGAGCATGAAGGTCTTAAGCTATTTTATACGGCTATGTGGTCTTGTGATATGACACTCGCTTTCGGAGGCTCGTCCTAACAGGCGGCATGTCCCGTCCTACATGTAAAATGTTGCTGTTGGCCAGGGACCCCTTGTAAAGCGCTTTGAGCACATTTAGTGGATATTGCGCTATATAAATCTCAAAGCTCAATTTTTATCCCTTTTTTTGTTCTCGCATACTCATAAATTCTTCTTCTTCAAGTACCAAGTCTGTGCCAGACATCTGTGATCATGATACGCCATTCATCTCTCTGATCAGGGGGGCGGATAACATAAGGAAATGGCGAGATTTATCTACAGAACGAAGGGGGGAAGGGGGGAATGAATTTGAATGAAAAAGAGTGAGGACAGGGGGAGTATTAACAGGGGGGGGGGGGGATTTGTAATTTTGGAATTTTATTCACTTGGATTTCCTGTATAAATATTTTGATAATCACATACTTGATTTCAGCGCATACCATCTGTAGATAGAACGAAGATGACGTCATTCTGATTTCAGCGCATACCATCTGTAGATAGAACGAAGATGACGTCACTCTTTATAGTCTGGTTCATAAAGTTTTGTGAGAAGTACTCATAAAAGTGGATGACATAAACAATAACAAAGACTTGATTGACGTCATCTTCGTTCTATCTATAGATAGAATGCGCTTGGCCAAGGAGTTCACAACATTGCCATCCGGAAGTATAAAGGACCAACACACAAACTCTGTGTAACCATGAACGTTTATAGTCTGGTTAATACAGTTTAGTGAGAACAACTCACAAACGCGGATGGCAAAAACAATAACAAATGCCCGAGTGGCGTCATCTGCATACTATCTATAGGGGATCCAGACTACAGTTCACATTTTTATGAATTCCAAGATACCACCGCTCCCCCCCCCCCCCCCCCCCCCTCTCCCCCCCCCTCTCCCCCCCCCTCTCCCCCCCCCCTCCCCCTCCCCCTACACATACTCACACCACACAAATACACGCTGTGATATTTTCATTATTCGGTATTTAATTTTTTTTTCAACGTTTCTAATTTTTTTTTTTTGGTATAAAGTCTGTAATTTTTTATTTTTTGTTTGTTTTCGGTGTGTATGTATGTATTAACCAATACTTGAGAGAACCCTGTCCATTAACGAACATCAGAGGGAAAAGACAGAGTGTAGGCTGGTGTCTGAACTCGATGTTTGAATTGATAATGTGTTGTTGTCATGTTCCCTTGTTAGTCGTTCGTTCGTTTCTTCGTTTCTTTGGTTTTTTTTCTGTTTTTTTTCGTGTTTTTGTGTGTGTGTGTGTATGTGTGTGTGTATGCGTGTGTGTATGTGTGTGTGTGTGTTTTGTGTGTGTGCGTGTGTGTATGTGTGTGTGTATTTGTGTGTGTCTGTGTGTGTGTATGTGTGTGTGTCTGTGTGTGTGTATGTGTGTATGTGTGTGTATGTGTGTGTATGTGTGTGTGTATGTGTGTGTGTATGTGTGTGTGTGTGTTTTGTGTGTGTGTGTTTTGTGTGTGTGTGTGTGTGTGTTTTGTGTGTGTGTGTGTTTTGTGTGTGTGTGTTTTGTGTGTGTGTATGTGTGTGTGTATGTGTGTGTATGTGTGTGTGTGTATGTGTGTGTGTATGTGTGTGTGTGTTTGATGTGTGTGTGTATTTTGTGTGTGTGTTTATGTGTGTGTGTGTGTGTATGTGTGTGTGTGTGTGTGTGTGCGGCTATGTGGTCTTGTGATGTATGGCACTTGCTTTCGGATTTGTGTTGTCTCCGTCGACAAAAAAATTGTAATATCGCCCAACAGGCGTCAAGTCTCGTTTAACGTGTTACATGTTGATTTGTAAAGCGCTTTGAGCATGTGAATATTGCGCTCTATAGAAGGCTAAAAGAAAAGCTCAATATTTTTAGGGGGGGGGGGGCAGGGTTCTCTGTGTAATCTGTAGTCACTCACGCTTTTATTCTCGTTGCAGACATTTTTCATAAGGGCGTCCGCCATTGTTCCGATAGTTACTAGAGCCAGTTACTAAGTTACCATGCGTCATTACGAGGGAAGTGACGTCACGACTGTTGAAGCGTATTTATCACTAAGCTGTTGGAAGCTGTCCATTGTAAAAAAGGGCTGAACAGCTTGAAAAAGATAAAAGATAAATTCTCATCCCAGACATTTAGTTTAACTCACTCAACCCGAGATTTATTCCTACTTTTTAAAATTGGTAAAAAATATGTATTAAAAATGAGCATGTACAAAGTTAGTTTTATTCAACTACCATTGACATGCAAAGATCTAAAAACATTAGCTTTGATACGAACTACGCCTATGATTTGTCTCAGAAAAATGTAATAAATACTCTTCATCAGTCATAACGTCACTTCCTTCCTAATGACGCATGGTAACTTAGTAACACTGGCTCTAAACTATCGGAACAATGGCGGACGCCCGTATGAAATATTTCTCCGGCGAGCATAAAAGCGTATCCAGAGGGGAAAAAAACCCCATAAATTTGATCATGTTTTGACTTTTACACATTCTGATCACAAGACATATGAAAAGTTCTAGCCAGCATGAAGAATAAAAAGTAATGATTTTCTTTGTTTAGAACCAAGATGGCCGCCTTTGCCGGGCGGCGTGACATCAGACTACTGAATCCAATTGGCATGGGTTAAAAGTAACCCCGTATAGATAGTATGCGCTTGGCTAATAAGTTCACAACATTGCCATCCGGAAGTATAACGGACCAACACACAAAACTGTGTGTAACCATGAACTTTTATAGTCCGGATGATATACAGTTCAGTGAGCATTACTTATAAACGCGGATGGCAAAAATCAATAAAAAAGTCCTGAGTGACGTCATCTTCGAACTATCTATATAGATAGTTCGAAGATGACGTCAATCTGGTCTTTGTTATCGTTTTTTCCCATCCGCGTTTATTAGTAATTCTCACTAAACTGTATATCATCCGGACTATAAAAGTTCATGGTTACACAGATATGTGTGTTGGTCCGTTATACTTCCGGATGGCAATGTTATGAGCTTCTTAGCCAAGCGCATACTATCTATAGATAGTTTTATTCAACTCCCATTAACATGTAAAAACTAAAAACATAAGGCTTGATTCTACGCCTATAATTTGTCTCAGATAAAATGTAATAAATAGGCATGGGGTAAAAGTTACCCCAAGTATACTACGGATATAGTCGGTATTAGGGTTGAGTGAGTTAAAACTAAAAACTGCCATTCATCAAACAATAAAAAACAATTCCTCATCAAAGTTTTAATCAACAAGACAAGTCGTGTGACGTCACACCTGCCTAGCAACGGCCATTTTGGTTCCACACTCAACATAGTGAGGTTAGTGAGTTTGTTATTGTTGTTTTTAAGGTTTTTAGAAGACACAGTATGTACCTCCTCCCTGCCCACTACGGGAGGTCAGGAACCCCACCCAGGGTATTGTGAGGCTATGTGGTCTAGTGGTATGACACTCGCTTTCGGATCGGAAAGTCCTGGTTCCGAGCCCAGCTCGGCGCATAGTTGAATCCTTGGAAATGGCTCTTTACTCACAATTATCTCACCGTACTCAAGTGTAAAATAAGTATCTACCTGGCCGTTAACAGCGTTGTCTCTGTCGGAAAAAATTGTAATATCGCCTAACAGGCGTCATGCCCCATCCTTCATGTTAAATGTTCCTGTTGGCCAGCGATCCTTTGTAAAGCGTTTTGAGCACGTTTAGTGGATATCATTGCACTATATAAAAGCTCAGTTTAAAAAAAGAAAGAGCCATGATGCTATGAGCGTTGTTAAGAGGAAGTGACGTCACGACTTTGGAAACCTATTTGTTTTTTTTTTTTTGGTGTTTGTCGAAGAAGGGGTTTGAGCCTGAAGGTTTTAAGCTATTTTATCCCTTTTTTTGTTCTAAAAGCTCACAGACTCATAAATTCTTCTTCTTCAAGTACCAAGTCTGTGCCAGACGTCGGTGATCATGGTATGCCATTCATCTCTCTGTTCAGATTATAACCTTAAAAATCTAATATTATTACTCTTCTCTATCTTTGTCACTCAGCTGTTCAAACTATTCAAATATGTTTTTTATTGGTCTACCTTTACTCTTTTTACCTTCTATCTTTCCTGTGAGAGCAAGATGTTCAATACATTTATGTCGATTTAGGTGCCCTAAAAATTGCCTTTGTCTTTTATTTTATTGTACGAATTAGTAACCTTTTAGTTTCAACTTGCTCTAATACTTCTCTAATAGGGAATGAGATTAGCGGAAGAGTAGCGTCCCTTGATTGGACGTCACCTTACAGAGAGAACGTCAAAATGGTTTTGCGCATGCGTCTCTCTTGTCCTCGCTTTCGGTGAAGTGTCTCATGCCGCACAACCAACATGACGTTCTCTCTCTAATAACTTTTCCGCTCGTGACTTCCAATCAAGGGACGCTACTCTTCCGCTAATCTCATTCCCTATACTTAATGCTCATAAATAAATAACTAAATAAATAAATAAATAAATAAATAAATAAATAAATAAATAAAATCCTCTTATTCATCATCCCCAAGAGGAAATTTGTCTTTAGAGTCTATTCCAAAGAAAGACTGGAATAACCCATATTTGAATATTATTATGGTTCCCCTCTGAAAAAGAACAACACACAAACTATGTGAGGCAACACATCAAAGAGTGAACAGTCCTGGGCCTCAAAAGAATAGCTTTCTAGACCGTTTTAAATGGCGTGAGGTTGTGAAGTCTGCATCCCGCACAAAGAGTGAAACGGCCTGGCCCTTAACCATCTCTTTCCCAACTGTAGATAGTATGCAGATGACGTCACTCAGGCCTTTGTTATTGTTTTTGCCATCCGCGTTTGTGAGTTGTTCTCACTAAACAGTCTTAACCTGACTATAAACGTTCATGGTTACACAGAGTTTGTGTTTTGGTCCGTTATACTTCCGGATGGCAATGTTGTGAACTCCTTGGCCAAGCGCATTCTATCTATAGGAAAATCGTTACATGCGTAAAGATACAACCAACATTTTTCTTATTCAAATTCCTCTTGTACGAGTACATCACAAATTTTAAAGAAAATGAACAGTGTGTTATATCTAGAGTATGTTTTACTAAAGAAATTCTGTATCGGAAGGACTTACTGCTTTTGTGTTTGAATGAAAAAAAAAAACAAAAAAAAAAAAAACCCAAAAAACAAACAAAACAAAACACATAGATTAAAAAGTCAGGTTGTGAACTCTAGCAATCGCGTGAAGGCCTGTTGGCAACCGTTTTCAGCCAACTATAGGATAAGCGTCACGTTCGTTACGAAACAACCAACATTTTTTTTATTCAAATGTCTCTTGTACATCATAAAATTTACAGACAACGAACAGTGTGTTGTGGAGTTTGTTTTGCTAAAGAAATTATGTATCCCAAGAAGTTTATTGTTATTGTGTTTGAGTGATAAAAAATATATTTTTTGTGTTAGTTGGGTGTGGAATTTTGGGGAAAATCCTGAAAATGGCTGGTAAGGAAAGAGTGAGTAGTTTTCTAGACTGTAATGAAAAGCGTGAGGTTGTGAAGTAGGTCTGTCTGCATCCCGTACGTCCCTCCTACACACCCCCCCCCCCCCTATCCCCCGTTCCCCAGACGTGGATCAACTAGTCATGTGACTAAGTGAAGTGAGGGAGGGAATGAATGAATGAGTGAGTGAGTCCGTCCCCTTTGATTAAACGCCATTGAAACAGGATTCGTAAACAACGCCATTGGAACAGGATTCGTAAACAAATACGATAACGTTGTAATTTACAATTCAACGATTGCTTTTCGCATACACAGCTCTTGAATTCTTTAGTCATTATTTTTGTGTTCCATTTACCATTTGTTATTTTAATTTTTTTTCCACTTTCATGTATGTTGTCATCAAATTGTTGATTTATTGGCGAAAGCCTAAGATTGAATAAACTTTGAAACTGTGAGTCATTATCAATATCTACAACACAATGCAAAGGAATATCATTCCCATCTATCAAAATGCCACTATTGATAGTTCGAAGATGACGTCACTCAGGTCTTTGTTATTGTTTTTTGCCATCCCCGTTTATGAGTTATGCTTACTGAACTGTATTAACCTGACTATAAACGTTCATGGATAACACCGTTTTGGGCGTTGGTCCGTTATACTTCCGGATGGCAATGTTATGAGTTTCTTAGCCAATCGCACACTACGATCTATAGATAGGAAGCGCTTGGCCAAGGAGTTCACAACATTGCCATCCGGAAGTATAACGGACTAACACACAAACTCTGTGTAACCATGAACTTTTATAGTCTGGTTAATACAGTTTAGTGAGAACAACTCACAAACGCGGATGGCAAAAACAATAACAAAGGCCTGAGTGACGTCATCTTCGAACTATCTATATGATCATAAGCCATTACATAATAATATGTATGCAACTACGCCACACCTGGCCGTTAACAGCGTTGTCTCTATTTAAGAAAATAATAAATATATATCATCGCCTGGCCTCTTGTGTAATCCTATGAATGTCAAAAATATAGGGGAGGTTCTTAAGTCTAAAAAAAAATAAGGACAGGGCTTACGGTTATCTCGTCTTCTCTCGTGCGGCTATGTGGTCTAGTGGTATGACACTCGCTATCGGATCGGAAGGTCCTGGGTTCGAGTCTCGCGCTCGGCGCATTGTTGAGTCCTTGGAAAAGGCTCTTTACTCACATTCTCTCACTATACTCAGGTGTAAAATGAGTACCTGGCCGTTAACAGCGTTGTATCTGTCCAAAAAATGGTAATATCGCCTAACAGGCGTTATGTCCCGTCCTACATGTTAAATGTTGCTGTTGATCAGGGACCTCTTGTAAAGCGTTTTGAGCACGTTTAGTGGATATTGCGCTATATAAAAGCTCAATTTTTAAAATATTTCTCCTGTTCAATAGCGAGTTAACGATAACGTTCCCAGCCTTACAACGATCGACGAACGACGAGGAAGAAAACGAAGATCTATTCTAAGCAATAGTTCACAACGTTAATCGCGGACCCATGTGAAGAATATAGGAATTATAACGAGACATGCCGCCTGTTAGGCGATAGTAGTAGTAGTATCGTTCGGCTACACTTCTATGAGTTCATAGTATCAATCCAGGTTCGGAAGTCATCATCACATTTGTCTCTGGGCAATCTAGTACGAGGTGGTTTGCATCTTGTGGTGCTTGGTTGCACTTTGGGCATGTTGGTGATTCTTGGAGCCCCCATTTGCGCATGTTGGCAGCTGTATATTTTCTTAAACAGAGACAATACTGTTAACGGCCAGGTGCGTAGTTGCACCCATAATATGTAATCGCTTATGACCGTATATTGGCTTTTTGGTAGATGGTAATGATATTCCTTTGCATTGTGTTGTAGATGTTAGTAATGACTAAAGAGTTCAAGGGCCAATGATGATAATTGAATGTACAACATCAAGACATTCAAATAAAAGTCCAGTTTCCAAGTTTCATTTCTTACTGCTTTATTTGTTGTGACAAATCTGAAATCCAAATCATGATAAATTCCAAATCCAAATCAAATAGCATGGTCATAATTCAATCAGTTTCATAAATTCCAAATCCGTAAAATCATTCCAAATGTAAAATTATTTTGTCTA
Organism: Berghia stephanieae; assembly: GCF_034508935.2. Lineage (NCBI taxonomy): Eukaryota > Metazoa > Mollusca > Gastropoda > Nudibranchia > Aeolidiidae > Berghia > Berghia stephanieae. The sequence continues at coordinate 42,305,428 of NC_088368.1, read as the reverse complement.
TGTAACCATTTTCAATAAACCTGGAATATTTCTAATTCCGTAAAAGTAAACAATTGATGGTGAGCACAAAAGGTTTAAAGTGTGCAGCTCATAGTGAAGTAGAATAGAATCCCGTTTTAATCAGAAACACCCTATTTTATCCCCTATTGTAACTGTACCCACAATTCCTTCAAACCACACCTCCTACTAATTTTGAGAGTTCCATGTCAGTCTAAAAACCACCCCCTAAGAGTAAGAGCAAATCATATTCAACCTGAAACGTCTTAAACCCTTAGTATTAACTCACCCAACCCTAACACCGATTATATCCGTAGTTTACCCGGGTTACTTATACTTTTACCCCATGCCTATTTATTGCATTTTTCGGAGACAAAATTATATACAGCGTAGTATTAGTATTAAAGCTAATGTTTTCAGTTTTTACATATTAATAGTAGTTGAATAAAACTATCTATGTACATGCTCATTTTTAATACATTATTTTCCAATTTTGAAAAGTAGCAAACATCACTAGGATTGAATGAGTTAATGCTAAACCCCGACTTTTATGATATAATATTACTTTTGGTAAACGTCAGATTTACGTTCAGTACGCCCAAATAATCAGTACGCCCAAATAATCAGTACGCCCAAATAATCTGTACGCCCAAATAATCAGTACGCCTAAATAATCTGTGCGCCCAAATAATCTGTACGCCCAAATAACAAATACCAACTATACTTTGATGCTTGTATCCCCAAATACCAAGTAACACCGATCAATAAAAGTCATTTTCTAGTACTCAATATAATGACCAATCCTTTAACTTTGGAACGTAAAACTGACCTAGACTACTCAATATAATGACCAAGTTTAACTGATATACAAGAACCGTGAACTCATTAAACCCACTTGGAATTCTTGTGTAACCTTTTGCATAAGCAAACTCTCTTCCACATATACTCATTTTACACCTCAGTGTGTTGAGAGAATGTGAGTATAGAGCCTTTTCCAAGGACTAAACTATGCGCCGAACGAGAATCGACCCCAGGACCTTCCAATTCGAAAGCGAGTGTTATACCACTTGACCACATAGCCGGCATCAGTCAACGAACCCTGTCACTGTGATGTGAATTGAAATGTTTAGTCCGAGAGTATAATCGCCCATTTAGAATTGAAACGAACACAATAGATATGGAAATCGAATTATGGAATAATCGATAAACGACAATTTGTTTGCCCGTGTTTTCATCATCAAAAAAAAATTTAAATAAAATACAATTACTTTTATTCATTCCACAGGGAAATTTGCCTCTAGGGTCTATTCCAAGGGAAGACTGAAATAACCCAGGCGTCAGCCGCAATGCAGCGCTACAAATTGAACTAGGGTGAGGTTACTTGCTCAAGGCCACACAGCTCAGCGGCGGTACTTTTCGGGTACGAAGCAAAGACCGTACCGCTGAACCATGCTGCTTCCCATCATCATCATCATCATCATCATCATCATCACCATCACCATCACCATCACCATCATCACCATCACCATCACCATCATCATCATCATCATCACCATCATCATCATCATCATCACCATCACCATCATCACCATCACCATCACCATCATCATCATCATCATCATCACCATCATCATCATCATCATCATCATCATCACCATCATCACCATCACCATCACCATCATCATCATCATCACCATCACCATCACCATCATCATCATCATCATCATCATCATCATCATCATCATCATCATCACCATCACCATCACCATCACCATCATCACCATCACCATCACCATCATCACCATCATCACCATCACCATCATCATCATCATCACCATCACCATCATCACCATCACCATCATCACCATCACCATCACCATCATCACCATCATCACCATCACCATCATCATCATCATCACCATCACCATCATCACCATCACCATCACCATCATCATCATCATCACCATCACCATCACCATCATCATCATCATCATCATCATCACCATCATCATCATCATCACCATCACCATCACCATCATCATCATCATCATCATCATCATCATCATCACCATCATCATCATCATCACCATCACCATCATCATCATCATCATCATCATCATCATCATCATCACATCATTCATCCATCATCATCATCATCATCATCACATCATCACATAAATCATCATCATTCATCATTCATCATATCATCATCATACCACCATCACCATCACCATCATCATCATCATCATCATCCCATCATCATCATCATCACCATCATCATTCATCATCATCATCATCATCATCACCATCATCATCATCATCACCATCATCATCATCATCATCATCATCACCATCATCATCATCATCACCATCACCATCACCATCATCATCATCATCATCATCATCATCATCACCATCATCATCATCATCACCATCACCATCATCATCATCATCATCATCATCATCATCATCATCATCATCATCATCATCATCACCATCATCATCATCATCATCATCATCATCATCATCATCATCATCATCATCATGATGTTGAAGTGTCAACTTGTACAATGAACAAAGGACCATTTGAAATGAGAGGCAGAAAAAAAATAATTGAGCTTTTATATAGCGCAATATCCACTTAACGTGCTCAAAGCGCTTTACAAGGGGTACCTGGTCAACAGCAACATTTAACATGTAGGACGAGACATGACGCCATTTAGGCGATATTACAAATCTTCGGACAAAGACAACGCTGTTAACGGCCAGGTACTCATTTTACACCTGATTACGGTGAGAGAATGTGTGTAAAGAGTCTTTTCCAAGGACTCAACTATGCATCGAGCGAGGCTCAAACCCAGGACCATCCGATTCGAAAGCGAGTGTCATACCACTAGACCACATAGAAGTGGTGAAGTCACACCTCCTCACTTCCGGCTCAAAACGCATTGAAAGTGTGTAAGCAGTTCACCAATGGACGAACAACGAATAACAATTGAAACATTAACCCTGTCCTTACCAACCACAGGAAAATCGTCACATTCGTTTCGATGCAACCGACAACCGTCTCATTCGGATTTCTCTTGGACATCCCAAAATGTAAAGAAATGTTTTGACTACAGCTATAAATACCAAACACTGTGTTGTAGACATCATTTTGCTGAACAACATTCTGTATAGAATGAACTTGTTACCTTTGTGTTTTCGTAAGAAAAGTCCATTTTATGTTGGGTGGGTGTGAAGTTTCGGGGGAAATTCTAAAGATTGCTGTTCAGGAGAGAGTTAAGGTGGTTTAACTATTTGTGACCCGTCGTCTCAAAACGGTATTAAGTCGGGATGGTTAAGATGCTGAAAATGAAATTTGTAGCCAGAAATATCAGACTTGTGTTGAGTTTATTTGCTTTATAGAGGAGAAGGAATATCAAATTTTACTGTGCTAAATACCACCGTTTCATATTTTTGACCAGTTGAGCTATAAGTTGACTTTTTAGCATCTGGTCCATCCCGACATAATAGAAAAAAAGAATGTATAGATAGTTCGAATATGACGTCGCTCAGGTCTTTGTTATTGTTTTTTGTCATCCGCGTTTATGAGTAATGCTCACTGAACTGTATTAACCTGACTATAAACGTTCATGGATACACACAGTTTTGTGTGTTGGTCCGTTATACTTCCGGATGGCAATGTTATGAGCTTCTTAGCCAAGCGCATACTATCTAAAGACAGATTCTTAGGATTACGGGACGTCAAAGAGCGAGGATGGATAATCTTTATTGACGACCAGCATAGTATGCACATTTAGACTAGAAATTAAGATGCCATCACTCTGAAACCAGAACATCAATTACACACGATATGTATCCAGTCATCCGGACGAGTGGTTTTACACTTCCATTGAGATTGGAACCAGTTTTTGACGTCACACTTTTGTTCCCTCTGACGTCTTAGATAGTACAAGGCGACAATCACCAAAATAAAGTGAACAGTAGTAAGCTGTTGTTGTTATAGGATTCAATAGTCTGATGTCACGTCCGCCCAGCAACAAGCAGCTTGGTTCTAAACAAAGAAAATCGGTACTTTTTATTCTTCCTGTTGGCGAGAACATTTCCACGTGTCACGTGATCACAATGTATATTTAAAAGTCAAAACCTGATCAGATTTATAATGTTTTTCTCCTCTGGATACACTTTTATGCTCGTTCGAGAAGTATTTCATAAGGGCGTCAGCCATTGTTCCCATACGTTAGAACCAGTTACTAAGTTACTATGCGTCATTACGTCATTACGAGGGAAGTGACGTCACGAAAGTTGAACCCTATTGCGGCTGTGTGGTTATTGCAGGGCTGTAAGTTTATGAAGGCTACTGTAGCGTAAATCCGGTCACCTCCGCCCATCGTATCTGTGGCTGCTCTACCACCCCCCCCCCGCCCCCAGTCCTCCCCCCGTCCCCTTCCCCCCCACCCCCCCACCCCCCCCCCCAGATGGATCACAGATAAGAAGAGTACAGCCGGCCGCCTGCCTGTCTGGTCGATATAGGGGGTTCTGGCATGATGGATGCCTTCATTATGACGCTCATCAATGGCTCCCAAATCATACCAACATTTGTCTTCATCCCAAACCTTTCACTTTATTTATTTATTTATTTATTCATTTATTTATTTATTTATTCATTTATTTATTTATATATATATATATATATATATATATATATATATATATATATATATATTTATACTATACTTGTGCGGCTATGTGGTCTAGTGGTATGACACTCGCTTTCGGATCGGAAGGTCCTGGATTCGAGCCTTTCTCGACGCATAGTTGAGTCCTTGGAAAAGACTCTTTACTCACATTCTCTCACCGTACTCAGGTGTAAAATGAGTACCTGGCCGTTAACAGCGTTGTCTCTGTCCGAAAAATTGTAATATCGCCTAACAGGCGTCATGTCTCGTCCTACATGTTAAATGTTGCTGTTGACAAGGGACCCCATTGTAAAGCGCTTTGAGCACGTTAAGTGGATATTGCGCTATATAAAAGCTCATTTTTTATGCGTTTAGGTTAATATACTCATAGCATCCACCATTCGGATAAACGTACTGTCAACCGGGCTTACTTAGGCCACTTAGTAGAGTTAAAAAAAGGTTGCTTTTTAAAAAGTTAAATTCAAGAGTGCTTATTAGATCTATGGGGTTCTAATTATGTAAAAGATAAAAGCTACATGTAATTTATCTTTTAAAATAAGCAATCTTGTTTTCAGTAAGTGGCCTAAGTTACCCCGGCTGGCCTAAGTAACTCCAGTTGACGGTAAAAAAAAAATTCTTTTTTAAAATATTGACCTTTAATATAGCGCAATCTCCACTAAACGTGGATTACAAAGCGTTTTTTATAAAGGGGACCCTGGCCAACAGCAACATTTATCATGTAGGACGGGACATGACGTTCTGTTTCTTTCGCTCTCTCGCTCTCTCTCTCTCTCTCTCTCTCCTCTCTCTCTCTCTCTCTCTCTCTCTCTCTTTATCTCTCTCTCTTCTCTCTTTTATCTCTCTCTCTCTATTTATGTCTTTTCTTTATATATATATATATATCTTTTCTCTCTCTCTCTCTCTCTCTCTCTCTCTCTCTCTCTCTCTCTTTATATCACTCTTTTCTCATTACCTCTCTCTCTCTATTTCTTTATATATATATATATATATATATATATATATATATATATATATATATATATATATATATATATATATATATGTAGTCTTTCTCTTTTCTCTCTCGCTCCTTCTCTTTCCTTCTTTCTTTCTCTCTCTTTATCTCTCTCTTCTCTCTCTCTCTTCTCTCTATCTCTTCTCTCTCTATTTATCTCTTTCTCTCTCTCACTTCTCTCTCTTTTCTCCCTCTCTTTCTCTCTTTATCTCTCTCTCTTTCTCTCTCTCTCTTCTCTCTATCTCTTCTCTCTCTATTTATCTCTCTGTCTGTCTTTATCTCCCCCTCTCTCTCTGTCTTTATCCCTCTCTCGCTCTCTCTCTCTCTCTCTCTCTCTCTCTCTCCACCGGATACAAAATGAGTATTTGTTGCTATCGTCTTCATCGTTAAACCCGTTGTGTCTTCTATCAATATTTGTTTTGGCGAATCAGCTGCCGCCCCTCAATACCTTTCATCAATATCCTGATCAATATTGTCTGTGTCTATCACTAAACCATTCGTCCATTCAATTTATTGTGTGCACTCGACGTTCACATTTATGCAGGTCTGACATCCGAACCGAAACCACTTGTGGGCCTAATTTCTTTTATTGAGCTTTATATAGCGCAATATCCACTAAATGTGCTCAAAGCGCTTTACAAGGGGTCCCTGGCCAACAGCAACATTTAACATGTAGGACGGGACATGATGCCTGTTTTGCCATAATATTATAGTTTTTCGGACAAAGACAAAGCTGTTAACGTCCAGGTACTCATTTCACACCTGAGTACGGTGAGAGAATGTGAGTAAAGAGCCTTTTCCAAGGACTCAACTATGCGCCGAGAGCGAGGCTCGAACCCAGGACCTTCCGATCGAAAAGCGAGTGTCATACCACTAGACCACATATCAGCAATGTAACATTGTTATAATGGAGAATATTTTGCGCGTCATTTTTAGAGATATCCATTTATTACAACAATGAGCCCCATAAGGAATTGTGATATCGGACCTGAAAATAAGTGCACGTCGGATGCACTCATTCTACAAAAGATTAGGTAACTGAGAGAGAGAGAGAGAGAGAGAGAGAGAGAGAGAGAGGGGGAGAGAGAGAGAGAGGGAGAGGGAGAGAGAGAGGGAGAGAGAGAGAGGAGAGAGAGAGAGAGAGAGAGAGGAGAGGGAGAGAGAGAGAGGGAGAGAGAGAGAGAGAGAGAGAGAGAGAGAGAGAGAGAGAGAGAGAGAGAGAGAGAGAGGGAAATAAACAGGCGTCATGAAATTTAAACAGCAGATAATTAAAGTAGAATAACAGAAATAAAAAAAAAAAAAACACAAAAAAAAAAAAACACAAAAAAAAAAACACAAAAACCCCCCAAAAAAACCAAAAAAAAAACAAAACCACCCCCCCCCCAAAAAAAAAAAACAAACAAAAAAACTGGAGCGTTTATTGATGCTTTGCGTATAGTTGAAATATTCACATCATCCACCAGTCGGATATTGATGATGTGCGTTTAGTCGTAATACTCACATTATTTGCCAGTAGGAATTACGATGCCGTGGATTTAGCCAAAATACTCACACCATCCGTCAGTCAGATATTGATGATATGCGTTTAACCAAAATACTCACAATATCCGTCAACCGGATATTATGTACCAACACAAAAAACTATGTGTAACCTCCAATGTTTATTGATGCATTGCATTTAGTTATAATATATATAACTCATAACATGCGCCAGCCGGATATAACGGACCAACACACAAAACAAAGTGTAACCTTGAACGTTTATAATAACAGAGGATTGAGTGACATCAAGCTCGTTCCTTCTATATATAAAATGAAGTTGAGGTCACTCAGGTTTTTGTTTTTGCTTTTTGCCATCCGCGTTATGAGTAATTCTCACTAAACTGTATTAACCAGACTATAAACGTTCAAGGTTACACACAGTTTTGTGTGTTGGTCCGTTATGCTTCCGGATGGCAAAGTTGTCAAACTCCTATCCAAGCGCACAGCATATATATATATATATATATATATATATATATATGCCTGGCGGACGTTGTGAGCATTTTATCTGAACGCACAGCACTAATCAGACTAGTAAATAATAATAATTATTATTATTATTATTATTAGTATTATTATTATTATTATTATTATTATTATTATTATTATTATTATTATTATTATTATTATTATTATTATTATTATTATTATTATTATTATTATTATTATTATTATTATTATTATTATTATTATTATCATTATTATTATTATCATTATCATTATCATTATCATTATTAATATTATTATTATTATTATTATTATTATTATTATTATTATTATTATTATTATTATTATTACTATTACTATAACTATTATTATTGTTATTATTATTATTATTATTATTATTATTATTATTATTATTATTATTATTATTATTATTATTATTATTATTATTATTATTATTATCAATATTATTATTAGTACTAGTAGTAGTAGTAGAAGTAGTAGTATTATTATTATATCAAACCGATGCCCCAGGCTTGTCTTGTTTTCACACGGGTGTCTACAAACTTGGAAGGATTCTGCGATATTATAGGCTGTCTACTATCCATTGTTTTCATGTTTTCTTCTCACGAGATTGTTTGTCGGTCAATTTGTGATGTTTGGTGCGAGTTTGTTGTGACACTCCTGGGTCATAGAAACACCTGCGGCGACATAGAAGTCTTAGAAGAAACAGTTCTGACATTTCCTCATCCCATCAACAAATCGTGTTAGACTAGACATTTCCCGTCGTCCAACGAAGAAAATGGCAGGCAATTCATTAATATTTTACTAACCTTACACTGGAAAAAAGACGTCTTTGTGATCCGTCGTCTCAAAACGGTATTAACCCCCTCCTTACCAGCCGTTTTCGGATTTTCTCTCCAAAATTTCCCACCCACCGAACACAAAAATAGTTTTTCTTACTCAAACAGAAAAGCAACAAATACATTCTTAGAATAATATTGATCAGCAAAATTAACTCTACAACACAGTGTTATGTTTTTATAGCTAAAATAAAACATTTGTCTTTAAATTGTGTGATTTACAACAGAAATCTGAATGATAAAAGTGCTGGTTGGATCGTAACGAATGTGATGATTTTCCTATGGTTGGTAAGGAGAGGGTTAAGTTGGGGTGGTTAAGATGCTGAAAATGGAATTTGTAGCCAGAAATATCAGACTTGTGTTGAGTTTATTTGCTTTATATAGGAGAAGGAATATCAAATTTTACTGTGCTAAATACCACCGTTTCATATTTTTGACCAGTTGAACTATAAGTTGACTTTTTAGCATCTGGTCCATCCCGACATAATACCGTTTTGAGACGAGGGGTCACATTAAACATTTTGGCAAAAACAAAACCCCCCAAACAATTGGATTCAATAGTCTGATGTCACGTCGCCCTGCAACAGAGAGCAGCGTGGTTCTAAACAAAAAAAAATAGGTACTTTTTATTCTTCATGCTGGCTAGAAGTTTTCATATGTCTTATGATCAGGATGTATAAAAGTCAAAACATGATCAAATTTATGTTTATCATTATCTCCTCTGGATACACGTTTATGTTCGTCGGAGAAACATTTCATGAGGGCGTCCGCCATTGTTCCGATAGTTTATAGCCAGTTACTAAGTTACCATGCTTCATTTCGAAGGAAGTGACGTCACGACTGTTGAATCATATTCGTCCTTCAAATATCGATCGATTTTAATGACACCCATCTTTGTCAAACACTCTCTAACCTGGGGCAGGAATGAACACTTTGTGAAGTCCCAGGTTTGAGAGCTTTTGCCAAGGTGAAGGTCATTTTAAGCTATCGATATTGGATTACATAGCCTGATGTCACGAGGCCCAGCAACGGCGAGCAACGTGGTTCTAAACAAAGAAAATCGGTACTTTTTATTCTTCATGTTGGCTAGAACTTTTCATATGTCATGTGATCAGAATGTGTAAAAGTCAAAACTTGATCAAATTTATGGGTTTTTTTCTCCTCTGGATACGCTTTTATGCTCGCCGGAGAAATACTTCATACGGGCGTCCGCCATTGTTCCGATAGTTTAGAGCCAGTTACTAAGTTACCATGCGTCATTAGGAAGGAACTAACATTACGATTATTGCGTATATCGCCTGACAGGCGTCATGTCTCGTCCAACAATATCAAGTGTTGCTGTTATTTAGGGACTCGTTGTTAAATGCTTTGAGCATGTTTAGTGGTTATTACGATAAATAAATACATGCTAAATAAATTTGATCTTTCTTATAGAGTATTATCCAATAAACCAAAAGCGACACTTAACATTGTAAGACGAGACATGACGCCTGTTAGGCGATACAGTAATTTATTTTAGGACAGAGACAACTCTGTTACTGCCAGGTACTCATTTTTACACCTGAGTTTAGTGAGATAATGTGAGTAAAGACCCTTTTTCCAAGGACTCAACTATCCGCCGCTCAGAGCTGGAGTCGAACCCAGAACCGTTCGATCCGAAGGCGAGTGTCATTCCACTAGATCACACAGCCACACTGTTTCATACGGCCGACAAAAAATAAAAAAAACAAAACAAAAGCAAAACAAACAAAAACCAAAAAAAAAAACAAAAAACAAACACTACATAACAATAAAAAACCAAAAAAACAAAACAAAAAAACCAAAAAAACAAAACAAAAAAAAACAAAAAAACAAAACAAAAAAACCAAAAAAAACAAAACAAAAAAACCAAAAAAACAAAACAAAAAAAAAAAAACAAAAAAACAAAACAAAAAAAAAAAACAAAAAGAAAACAAACAAAACAAAACTAAAATAAAACAATTTAAAAAAAGCCCAACTTTGTAGATAAAGTATTCTTACAAGTACGAGTTGAGAAGTCGATTGAATTTCAATTAATCAAGTATGGGCTGTTAGACTTTCAAACTGGAAAGGGGGGAGTGGGGGTTGGGGGGGGGGGGGGGGGGGGGGGGGGGGGCGGGCGAGGTAGGGTGGAGCTTGCAAAATGGTGCATCTCCAAATAATGTAAATGTTGCTGCTTGAACCTCGAAAAAATAAATAATAATGTGATATTGAATGTAAGCTTGAATTTGATATACATATAAAGATAAAATGGACGTTTCGGGTTTCCCCTTTATCAACAAAACAGGATGAATGAAAGAGTACAGACGCATGAGATAATATGGTAGTGGCGTTGTTTTAATAACTACTACTACTACTACTACTACTACTACTACTACTACTACTACTACTACTACTACTACTACTACTACTACTACTACTGCTGCTTTGAGCACATTTAGTGGATATTGTGCTATATAAAGATCAAAGCTCAATATACTACCACAACAACTACTACTACTAGTACTACTGCCACTCC
>NC_088368.1:42274349-42291849 GCF_034508935.2 Berghia stephanieae | reverse complement strand
TCTTTTCATTCTTCATACTGGTTAGAACTTTTCTACATGTCATTTGATCAGAATGTATAAAAGTCAGATTTGTAATGTTTTTCTCCTCTGGATATACTTTTATGCTCGTCGGAAAATTATATCACAAGGGCGTCCGCCATTGTTCCGATAGTTAAGAACCAGTTATCAAGTTACTGTGCGTCATTACGAGGGAAGTGACGTCACGACAGTTGGGGCCAATTATTTGCAAAGCCACGCCACTGAATGTAAATTTGTTGTGAATATTTTCCCCACGGGAAAGAGAATCAACACACTTTTACTGTAAACATTTTAAAGTTTGAGTCATATTGTATTGCAAACGATGACAACTTCAAATGAATAAAATACCAAAATAAGGAACGTTTCTGGCTCAAAACCCTTCATCAGCCAACAACAACAAACAATAAAGACATGAAAGCATTACTAAATTCCAGATGGACGATGCTGATCGATTCATTTTTGTTGATCACTTGTTGAGTCTACGCATTGCATCTCGGGAATAATCCAGAAAATAATCGGTAAGGATAGGGTTAAATTCAGGCAGGATCTTTCCTGCTTCCTCCTCCTCTTCCTGGAAAATCAAAGCGATTTCCAGGAATTTGTTAAATTTGTTCAATGTCAATTCGGTAAATACGGCATTTGTGTATTGATGGTGTGTGTGTGTATGTGTGTGTTTATGTGTAGGTGTATGTATGTGTGTGTGTGTGTGTTTGTTTGTTTAAATTCAATTGAATTAATGGTATTTCTGTTTATTCTTTACTATAATTTGTTTCATTGCGTAATTTGTTTCATTGCGTCTGTGATTACATAAGATCATCTCCTCTTTTACAAATTCTATGATAATTGGATTCAATAGTCTGATGTCACGTCCGCCCAGCAGCCAGCAGCTTGGTTCTAAACAAAGAAAATCCGTATTTTTTATTCTTCATGCTGGTTAGAAATGTTATGCAATCAGAATGTATAAAAGTTTTTAAAAAATCATGACCAGATTTATAACGTTTTTCTCCTCTGGATACACTTTTATGCTCGTCGGAGAAATATCTGACTCCTCGTATCAAAACAGTATTATAACAGGATGGACCAGATGCTAAAAAGTCAACTTATAGCTCACCTGGTCAAAAATATGAAACGTTAGTATTTAGCACAGTAAAATTTGATATTCCTATCCTCTATAAAGCAAGTAAACTCAACACAAGTCTCATATTTTGCCTACAAATCCCATTTTCAGCATCTTAACCATCCTGACTTAATACCGTTTTGAGACGACGGGTCACATATTTCATAAGGGCGTCCGCCATTGTTCAGATAGTTTAGAACCCGTTACTAAGTTACCATGCGTCATTACGAGGGAAGTGACGTCACGACTGTTGAATTCTCTTCAATTCATTCTTAAAAGCTGAATAGAGCGATCGTGGCCTTCGTAAAGTTATGGCCGGACACTGACCAAAAAATGACGTCAAAATGCCAATCTTTGGCCACAAAAGAAAACAAATAGTGAGTTGTATCGTGGCGTTCGTAAAGTTATGGCCTGATACCGTAGCCATCGTTATGTTATAGCCTGATACTGAAATCCAAAAGGACTGGCAGTTTGACGTCATTATTTGGTTTTTGCACCGCTTAGTGAGTTGTCGTTAGTAGAGCTCAAGGAAACAAGTTATTTCATTGGTTGAACTATTGAATACAACTCACGATTTGTTTTCTTTTGTGGCAAAGGACTGGCATTTTGACGTCATTTTTTGGTCAGTATCAGGCCATAACTTTACGAAGGCCACGCTGATACTGACCAAAAAATGACGTCAAAATGCCAGTCTTTGGCCACAAAAGAAAACAAATAGTGAGTTGTATCGTGGCCTTCGTAAAGTTATGGCCTGACACTGACCAAAAAATGACGTCAAAATGTCAGTCTTTTGCCACAAAAGAAAACAAATCGTGAGTTGTATTCAATAGTTTAACCAATGAAATAACTAGTTTCCATGAGCTCTACTAATGTCAACTCACTAGGCGGTGCAAAAACCAAATAATGACGTCAAACTGCCAGTCCTTTTGGATTTCAGTATCAGGCTATAACATAACGATGGCTACGGAGTGATCTGTTTTCAGACTTTCCGTCCAACCGAGTCATCTATCACATGATTTGTTGCTGTCCAACGATTGGGTATTTTTGTTTACAATGTAAACACGCTGGTTTGTTAACGAAAGGGTAAAACTAAACAAAATTATATTGTGATTTTGGACATTTCGAAAGTTGTGAGCACTTTTCATGATGTATTTAGGTCAATTTGAGCACATTTAGGGAATGCAAACAAATGATGATATGCGCATAGGTAAAATACTTATAAATGACATATCCAGTCGGATATTGTTATCTATAGATAGAACAAAGATGACGTCACTCAAGCCTTTGTTATTATCATATTATCTTATTGTATTTTGCCATCCGCGTTTGTGAGTGATTCTCACTAAACTGTTTTAACTCGACTATAAATGTTCATGGTTACACAAAGTTTTGATATATAGATAGTATGCGCTTGGCTAAGAAGCTCATAACATTGCCATCCGGAAGTAAATCGGACCAACACACAAAACTGTGTGTATCCATGAACGTTTATAGTCAGGATAATACAGTTCAGTGAGCATTACTCATAAACGCGGATGGGCAAAGAAAATAACAAAGACCTGAGTGACGTCATCTTCGAACTTTCTATAGTATGCGCTTGGCTAAGAAGTTCACAACATTGCCATCCGGAAGTATAACTGGCCAACACACAAAACAATGATCGTTTATAGTCTGGTTAATACAGTTTTAGTGAGAATTACTCATAAACATGGATGGCAAAAAACAATAACAAAGACCCGAGTGACGTCATCTTCGAACTATCTATAACTGGCCAACACACAAAACAATGATCGTTTTTTGTCTGGTAAATAGTTTAGTGAGAAATACTCATAAACATGGATGGCAAAAAACAATAATAAAGACCTGTTTGAAGCGAGTGCTCTACCAACTTAGCTGTCAGGACCCCCAAAGATGAATTTTACAAACAAGATTAAGTTGATTGATGGAATGTGCGGCTATGTGGTCTAGTGGTATAACACTCGCTTTCGGATCGGAAGGTCCTTGGTTCGAGCCTCGCGCTCCTCGCATAGTTGAGTCATTGGAAAAGGCTCTTTACTCACATTCTCTCACCGTATCCATGTGTAAAATGAATACCTGGCCGTTAACAGCGTTGTCTTTGTCTGAAAAATTGTAATATCGCATAATAGGCGTCATGTCCCGTCCTACATGTTAAATGTTGCTGTTTACCAGGGACCCCTTGTAAAGCGCTTGGAGCACATTTAGTGGATATTGCGCTATATAAAGCTCAATTGTTTATATTTAATTATTTAATGTAGTGAGAGCGTATCATGAAAATGTCTGTCTAACAACAATAATAGGATTCAATAGTCTGATGTCACATCGCCCAGCAACGAGAAGCTTGGTTCTAAACAAAGAAAATCGGTACTTTTTATTCTCCATGCTGGCTAGAACTTTGTCATGTGATCAAAATGTATATAGAAGTCAAAACAAGATCATATTTATAAGGTTTTTCTCCTCTGGACACACTTTATGCTCGTTGGAGAAGTATTTCATAAGCTCGTCCGCCATTGTTCCGATAGTTTAGAACCAGTTGCTAAGTTACTATGCGTCCTTACGAAGGAAGTAACGTCACAACTCTTGAAGGCTATTTCGTTCCATCTATAGATAATATGCGCTTGGCTAAGAAGCTCATAACATTGCCATCCGGAAGTATAACGGACCAAGACACAAAACTGTGTGTATCCATGAACGTTTATAGTCGGGTTAATACAGTTCAGTGAGCATTACTCATAAACGCGAATGGCAAACAACAATTACAAAGACCTGAGTGACGTTAACTTCGTTCCATCTATAGATCGTCCCCATTCTATCAACATTAATTTCCTTGGGCGAGAAGTCTATAGATAGTATGCAGATGACGTCACTCAGGCCTTTGTTATTGATTTTGCCATCCGCGTTTGTGAGTTGTTCTCACTAAACTGTATTAACCAGACTATAAAAGTTCATGGTTACACAGAGTTTGTGTGTTGGTCCGTTATACTCCGGATGGCAATGTTGTGAACTCCTTGGCCAAGCGCATTCTATCTATATATATCTATCTATTTGGCCACACTACGATGTCATAAGGTCACGTCAAAGGTCACGTCAAAGGTCACGTCAATGGTCAACAATGAGGCGAAAGACTCTATACTGCCCTTCTATGTGAAAACACGTTTTTTTTTTCTGGCCAAACTTTTTGAAAAACATGTTTTTGCAAAAAAGAAAAACCAAAAAAAAACAAAAAAAAAAACAACCCCCCCCCCAAAAAAAAAAAAAAAATGAGAAAAGAAAAAAAAGACCAAAAAATCAAAAACAAAGGAACACCAAAAACAAAACAAAAAAAAAAACAACAAAAAAAACAACAAAAAAAAACCAAACAAACAAACAAAAAAAAAACAAAAAAAAAAAAACCCAAACAAAACAACAAACGGAAAACAACAAACAACAACCAAAAACACAAAAGTAAACAACAACTAAAAAAAACAAACAAAGAACCAAAACAAAACAGTCTTGTGTTTCCAAGTCAGGGTCGAACGTCATTCTGACTTTTAAAGGTTATTTTTTACTTTGTTATATCCTTCCGTGTGTGGGTGCTCAATGTCAAATCGGTAAACAATAGCATTTGTGTTTTGATGGTGTGTGTGTTTGAATTAAATACACACTATGTGTGTTGTGTCTTCCCGCTATATCAAATAGTACAAATACACACAATTTATTGTTATAACTGAGATTTGTTTTTGTTTGTATGTTTTTAAGGGTTTTACGGCGCTTGCAACACATTTAGGTTATATCAGCGCCAGTAAAAAGGAAGAAAATGGGATGGTAAAACGTTCTAGAATTACGATTAAACATCCAAGATAAACTAAGACAAAGGGGAATTGGGAACAAATAGGGATCAGATGTAGATTCTAAGAGCAAACCATCAGTGTCCTTAGTTTGAGATCACCAATAAGTCTCATCTGGACACAAGCACTAAGAGGAATACACCCAAATGCTTACATTATAAATTCAAAATAACAAATATAATATTACATAACAGAGAGATGATTTACAAGGAAAAAAATATCATCTCCCAAAAAATAACTATGCATTTGACTGTTTCTCTCCCAGCCAAGGACTCCGGCCAAGGTCAGGACAAAACCAAGTAATCTCATTCCAAGACAAAGACAGGAAGCATGTTGGAAAACCGATATAAGGGGATAGAAGACACAGTAAGTACCTCCCTGCCCACTATGGGAGATAACGGAGATTAAACTGGAAATATCGAGACAAGATGGTCAGGGACTCCTTCGCTATGTGGATGTTCAATGTCAAGTCGGTAAACATTGCACATGTGTATTGATGGTGTGTGTTTGAATTAAATACACACTATGTGTGTTGTGTCTTTCCGCTATATCAATCGTACAAATACACAAAAGTTTATTGAGAACTACTCATAAACATGGATGGCAAAGAACAATAATAAAGACCTGAGTGACGTCATCTTCCTACTATCTATAGTCTGTGTGAAGATCTGAAGAATTGTGTATGAAACAGTACCAGTCAATCAGTATGATTTTTAGGTATAGATAGAATGCGCTTGGCCAAGGAGTTCACAACATTGCCATCCGGAAGTATAACGGACCAACACACAAACTCTGTGTAACCATGCACTTTTATAGTCTGGTTAATACAGTTTAGTGAGAACAACTCACAAACGCGGATGGCAAAAACAATAACAAAGGCCTGAGTGACGTCATCTTCGAACTATCTATAGGTTTTTTTAAGATCTGAAGAAGTGTTTATGAAACAGTACCAGTCAATCAGTCTGATTTTTAGGTATAATTTTTTTAAGATCTGAAGAAGTGTGTATGATTTAACTGGACATATCGAGACAAGAAGGTCAGGGACTCCTTCCCTATGTGAATGTTCAATATCAAGACGGGAAATAATGGCATTTGTGTTTTGATAGTATGTGTTTGAATAAAATACACGCTATGTGTGTTGTATCTTCCCGCAATATCAAATCGTACAAATACACACAAGTTTATTGTTATAACGGAAATTAAACTGGGCATATCGAGACAAGACGGTTAGGGACTCCTTCCCTATGTGAATGAATGAATGAATGAAAGAATGAATGAATAAATGAATTTATATAGCGCCTAGATCCACAATGTACTCAGATGCAAATAAAACACAACAATAAATTGATAATTTAAGCATAAAATCTATCATATTGGAATAGCATTAATCAATTTGTAATTTAATTACCACGCACTGTGCTACAAGATATAAATTTAGGATAACTATAACATGTAGGCCTAATAGAAATGTTAAACATCAAATGATTTTCTAAAGAAATGTGTTTTAAGTTTATTTTTAAAGTTTTCAAATGTCGGACATTTTTTGAGGGATGAAGGCAGTTGGTTCCATAAGACGGGTGCCGTCTGAAAAAAAATCTCTATACCTAAACCACAGACTGCCTTGACTGCCACTGTTTCATACACACTTCTTCAGATCTTAAAAAGAAACAATACCTAAAAATCGAACTGCATTGACTGGTACTGTTTCATACAAACCAAAATGTGGATGTTCAATGTCAAATAGGTAAACATGGCAAAATGACAGTTGTATATTGATGGTATGTGTTTAACCCTCTCCTTACCAGCCATTTTTTCAAGATTTGCCTCAAAACTCTACACCCAACTAACACAAAAAAATATTTTTATCACTCAAACACAATAGCAGTAAAATTCTTGCGATAAATAATTTCTTTAGCAAAACATGCTCTACAACACACTGTTCGGTTTAAAAAAAATTATTTTATGATTTACAAAAGATGTTTGAATAAGAAAAATGTTGGTTGTATCGTAACGAATGTGACGATTTTCCTATAGGTGGTAAGGAGGGGGTTAAGTAAACTACACATTATGTCGTCTTCTTGCTATATCAATACGATGCAATAGTCTGATGTCACGCCGCACGGCAACGGCGGCCATCTTGGTTCTAAACAAAGAAAATCATTACTTTTTATTTTTCATGCTGGCTAGAACTTTTCATATGTCTTGTGATCAGAAAGTGTAAAAGACAAAACATGATCAAATGTATGTGGCTTTTTTCCCTCTGGATACGCTTTTATGCTCGCCGGAGAAATATTTCATACGGGCGTCCGCCATTGTTCCGATAGTTTAGAGTCAGTGTTACTAAGTTACCATGCGTCATTTGGAAGGAAGTGACGTTACGAATGTTGAAGACTATTGAACAAATACACATAGATCTATAATCATTATGATTGAGAGGACGTTTCTGACTTGACATGACCTGACATAGATATACACTGTCTGCTATGAAAACCATGTTCCCACTTCAGAAGGGTGTATGAAACAGTACCAGTCAAGGAAGTCTGATTTTTAGGTAAATATATTTTTTTAGATCTGAAAAAGGGTGTATGAAACAGTACCAATCAATCAGTTTGATTGTTAGGTATAGTTTTTTTTTAAGATCTGAAGAAGTGTGTATGAAACAGTAGCAGTCAATGCAGTTTGATTTTAGGTATAGTTATTAAGATCTGAAAGATGTATATGAAGCAGTACCAATCAATCAGTCTGAATTTTAGGTATGGTTTTTTAAAGATCTGAAAAACTGTGTATGAAACAGTACCAATCAATAAGTTTGATTGTTTGGTATAGTTTATTTAAGATCTGAAGAAGTGGGTATGAAACAGTACAACAAGTTGAGGCAATCTGATTTTGAGGTATAGTTTTTGGTTAAGATCTGAAAAAGGGTGTATGAAACAGTAGCAGTCAAGGAAATCTGGTTTTTAGGTATATATATATATATATTTTTTAGATCTGAAGAAGTGTGTATGAAACAGTGGCAGTGGATGCAGTCTGATTTGAGGTATATATTTTTTTAGATCTGAAGAAGTGTGTATGAAACAGTGGCAGTGGATGCAGTCTGATTTGAGGTATATATTTTTTTAGATCTGAAGAAGTGTGTATGAAACAGTGGCAGTGGATGCAGTCTGATTTGAGGTATATATTTTTTTAGATCTGAAGAAGTGTGTATGAAACAGTGGCAGTGGATGCAGTCTGATTTGAGGTATATATATTTTTAGATCTGAAGAAGTGTGTATGAAACAGTGGCAGTGGATGCAGTCTGATTTGAGGTATATATATTTTTAGATCTGAAAAAGTGTGTATGAAACAGTGGCAGTGGATGCAGTCTGATTTGAGGTATATATTTTTTTAGATCTGAAGAAGTGTGTATGAAACAGTGGCAGTGGATGCAGTCTGATTTGAGGTATATATTTTTTTAGATCTGAAGAAGTGTGTATGAAACAGTGGCAGTGGATGCAGTCTGATTTGAGGTATATTTTTTTTAAGATCTGAAGAAGTGTGTATGAAACAGTGGCAGTGGATGCAGTCTGATTTGAGGTATATTTTTTTTTTAGATCTGAAGAAGTGTGTATGAAACAGTGGCAGTGGATGCAGTCTGATTTGAGGTATATTTTTTTTAAGATCTGAAGAAGTGTGTATGAAACAGTGGCAGTGGATGCAGTCTGATTTGAGGTATATTTTTTTAAAGATCTGAAGAAGTGTGTATGAAACAGTGGCAGTGGATGCAGTCTGATTTGAGGTATATTTTTTTTAAGATCTGAAGAAGTGTGTATGAAACAGTGGCAGTGGATGCAATCTGATTTGAGGTATATTTTTTTAAGATCTGAAGAAGTGTGTATGATTAAACTGGACATATCGAGACAAGAAGGTCAGGGACTCCTTCCCTATGTGGATGTTCATTGTCAAGTAGGTTAACATGGCAAAATGGCAGTTGTGTATTGATGGTATGTGTTTAACCCTCTCCTTACCAGCCATTTTTTCAAGATTTGCCTCAAAACTCTACACCCAACTAACACAAAAATATATTTTTATCACTTAAACACAATAGCAGTAAAATTCTTGCGATAAATAATTTCTTTAGCAAAACATGCTCTACAACACACTGTTCGGTTTATAAAAAAAATTATTTTATGATTTACAAAAGATGTTTGAATAAGAAAAATGTTGGTTGTATCGTAACGACTGTGACGATTTTCCTATGGGTGGTAAGGAGAGGGTTAAGTAAACTACACATTATGTCGTCTTCTTGCTATATAAATCGTACAAATACACATAGATCTATAATCATTATGATTGAGAGGATGTATCCGACTTGCCATGACCTGACATAGATATACACTGTCTGATATTAAAACCATGTTCCCACTTCAGAAAGGTGTATGAAACAGTACCAATCAGGGAAGTCTGATTTTTAGATATAGATTTTAAGATCTGAAAGGTGTATATGAAACATTACCAGTCAATGCATTTCGATTTTTAGGTATAGTTTTTTAAGATCTGAAGAAGTGTGTATGAAACAGTGGCAGTCAAGGCAGTCGGAGGTATAGGTATAGATAGATTTTATGACCTGTAAAAATGTGTATAAAATACTTTAGTCAAGGCAGTCTGATTTTTAGGTATAGTTTTTTTAGATCTGAAGATGGGTGTATGGAACAGTACCATTCAATACAGTTTGATTTTTAGATATAGTTTTTTTAAGATCTGAAAAAGTGTGTATAAAACAGTAGCAGTCAAGGCAGTCTGGGTTTTAGGTATATATAGTTTTTTTTTTAATATCTGAAGAAGTGTGTATGAAACAGTAGCTACCAGTCAATCAGTCTGATTTGAGGTATGGTTTTTTAAAGATCTGAAGAAGGGTGTATGAAATAGTACCAATCAAGGCAGGATGATTTTTAAGTATAGTTTTTTTTTAATCTGAAGAAGGATGTATGAAATAGTATCAATTAATCAGTTTGATTTTTAGGTGTAGATTTTTGTTAAGATCAGATAAGGGTGTATGAAACATTACCGGTCAAGGTACGCTGATATTTAGTTATATTTTTGTTTAAGATCTGAAGAAGTGTGTATGAAACAGTGGCAGTCAAGGCATGGTAATTGTTTAGGTTTAGTTTTTTAAGATCTGAGAAATGGTGTATGAAACATTACCGGTCAAGGTACGCTGATTTCTAGGTTTAGTTTTTTAAGATCTGAGAAATGGTGTATGAAACATTACCGGTCAAGGTACGCTGATTTCTAGGTTTAGTTTTTTAAGATCTGAGAAATGGTGTATGAAACATTACCGGTCAAGGTACGCTGATTTCTAGGTTTAGTTTTTTAAGATCTGAGAAATGGTGTATGAAACATTACCGGTCAAGGTACGCTGATTTCTAGGTTTAGTTTTTTAAGATCTGAGAAATGGTGTATGAAACATTACCGGTCAAGGTACGCTGATTTCTAGGTTTAGTTTTTTAAGATCTGAGAAATGGTGTATGAAACATTACCGGTCAAGGTACGCTGATTTCTAGGTTTAGTTTTTTAAGATCTGAGAAATGGTGTATGAAACATTACCGGTCAAGGTACGCTGATTTCTAGGTATAGTTTTTTTTCAGATCTAAAAAAGTGTGTTTGAAACAGTAATAGTCAATTCAGGCTGATTGTTAGGTATAGTTTTTTCTAAAGATCTGAAGAAGTGGGTATGAAACAGTGGCATCAAGGCAGGCTAATTCTTTAGGTTTAGTTTTTTAAGATCTGAAGAAGTGTGTATGAAACAGTACAACAAGTTGAGGCAATCTGATTTTGAGGTATAGTTTTTGGTTAAGATCTGAAATGGGCTTATGAAACAGTAGCAGTCAAGGCAGTCTGTGTTTTAGGTATAGATAGTTTTTATCATATGTAAAAGTGTGTATGAAACAGTATTAGTCAATGCAGTCTGATTTTTAGGTATATATATATTTTTTAGGTCTGAAGAAGTGTGTATAAAACCGTGGCAGTCAAGGCAGGCTAATTTTATAGGTTTAATTTTTTAAGATCTAAAAAAGTGTGTTTAAAACAGTTATAGTCAATTCAGGCTGATTTTTAGGTATAGCCTTTTTTTTTATCTGAAGAAGTGTGTATGAAACAGCGCTAGTCAATGCAGGGTGATTTTTAATTGTAGTTCGTTTTTATGATCTGAGAAGAAGTGGCTGTGTGAAACAGTACTAGACAAAGCGAGAAATAAAAATATAATAATAAAATAGCCATCCTAAATGATCAGCTTGCTTTGACAGGGGATCGAACCTGGGACCTCCTGATAATTACCGGTCATACACACTATTTTAGATACTTATCATCGTTTGTCCGATTGTGTGGTCTAGTGGTGTGATTCTCGCCTTCGGATCGGAAGGTCCTGGGTTCGAGACCTGCTCTAAGCGTCGAATAGTTAAGTCCTTGGAGAAAGCTCTTAACTCACATTCTCTCATGGTACTCAGGTGTAAAATGAGTACCAAGCCGTTGTCAGCGCTGTCTCTGTCGGGAAAAAAAATTGTAATAATGCCTAACAGGCCTGTTTCCTCTTATATTATGTTAAATGTTGCTGTTGGCTGGGGACACCTTGTATAGGACTTTGAGGACATTTAGTGGGGGTTGAGGTATAGATAGTTCAAAGATGACGTCACTCAGGCCTTTGTTATTGTTTTTGCCATCCGCGTTTGTGAGTTGTTCTCACTAAACTGTATTAACCAGACTATAAAAGTTCATGGTTACACAGAGTTTATGTGTTGGTCCGTTATACTTCCGGATGACAATGTTGTGAACTCCTTGGCCAAGCGCATTCTATCTATACAGATGCTCTATTTTTTATTATTGTAAAGGCAATGGACGACTTTATAGATAGATCGAAGTTGACGTCACTCGGGTCTTTGTTATTTTTTTTTTTTGCAATCCACGTTTATGAGTAGTTCTCACTAAACTGTATTAACCAGACTATAAACGTTCAAGGTTACACATAGTTTTGTGTGTTGGCTTAGAGCATAGGTACTATCTTTATTTGAGAAATTGTTCACGAAATAATCAATTGCAGTCAAGTAAGCGGATACTTCCTTGCCTTATTCTTCTATTCTCTTTTTTTTTGTTTTTATTTTTTCCCCACTTCAATCAAGCCAAGCGCTTCCTGGTTTGATCCACTAATACGATCATGTTTCACTGTTGAAAGCACATTTGTCTTAACTGACGATTCAATTCGCTGGCCTTCGAAATACGCTTGGAACTTTTGTTACCTCCTATGCGCTTGCCATCCGGATGTATAACGGACCAACATACACAATTCTGTGTAATCATAAACTTTTATAGTCTCGATAATACAGTTAAGTGAGCAGTACTCATAAACGCGGATGGCAAAGAACAATAACAGAGACCGGAGTGACGTCATCTTCGAATGATCTATAGATAGAATGAAGTAGAAGTCTGTTGGTCCGTTATGCTTCCGGATGGCAATGGTGTGAGTTTCTTAGCCAACCGAACAATATAGATAGATTGAAGTTGACGTCACTCAGGTCTTTGTTATTGGTTTGTTTATTTTTGCCATCCACGTTTATGAGTAATTATCACTAAACTGCTAGCCAGACTGTAAACGTTCGTGGTAATACATAGTTTTGTGTGTTGGCAAGATACAAATAATCAAATTGAATGTAAGCTTCAGTTTAATTGCGAAAGCAGGTAAATAAATGGACGTTTCGGGTTTCCCATTAATCAACAAAACAGGATGAATGAGACATTACAGATGAATGAGATAATGTGGTGACAACAGAACAGGATGAATGAAACACTACAGATGAATGAGATGATGTGGTGACAACAAAACAGGATGAATGAAACACCACAGATGAATGAGATAATGTGGTGACAACAAAATAGGATGGATGAAACACTACGTATGAATGAGATAATGTGGTGACAACAAGACAGGATGGATGAAACACTATGTATGATTGAGATAATGTGGTGACAACAAAACAGGATGAATGAAACACTACAGATGAATGAGATAATGTGGTGACAACAAAACAGGATGAATGAAACACAATGGATGAATGAGATAATGTGGTGACAACAAAACAGGATGGATGAAACACTACGGATGAATGAGATAATGTGGTGACAACAAAACAGGATGAATGAAACATTACGGATGAATGAGATAATGTGGTGACAACAAAACAGGATGAATGAAACACTATGGATGAATGAGATAATGTGGTGACAACAAAACAGGATGGATGAAACACTACGGATGAATGAGATAATGTGGTGACAACAGAACAGGATGAATGAAACACTACAGATAAATGAGATGATGTGGTGACAACAAAACAGGATGAATGAAACACCACAGATGAATGAGATAATGTGGTGACAACAAAACAGGATGTTTGAAACACTACGTATGAATGAGATAATGTGGTGACAACAAGACAGGATGGATGAAACACTATGTATGAATGAGATAATGTGGTGACAACAAAACAGGATGAATGAAACACTACAGATGAATGAGATAATGTGGTGACAACAAAACAGGATGAATGAAACACAATGGATGAATGAGATAATGTGGTGACAACAAAACAGGATGGATGAAACACTACGGATGAATGAGATAATGTGGTGACAACAAAACAGGATGAATGAAACATTACGGATGAATGAGATAATGTGGTGACAACAAAACAGGATGAATGAAACACTATGGATGAATGAGATAATGTGGTGACAACAAAACAGGATGGATGAAACACTACGGATGAATGAGATAATGTGGTGACAACAAAACAGGATGAATGAAACACTACGGATGAATGAGATAATGTGGTGACAACAAAACAGGATGAATGAAACACTACAGATGAATGAGATAAGGTGGTGACAACAAAACAGGATGGATGAAACACTACGGATGAATGAGATAATGTGGTGACAACAAAACATGATGAATGAAACACTACGGATGAATGAGATAATGTGGTGACAACAAAACAGGATAAATGAAACACCACAGATGAATGAGATAAGGTGGTGACAACAAAACAGGATGGATGAAACACTACATATGAATGACTACCACATTATCTCATTCATCTGTAGTGTTTCATCCATCCTGTTTTGTTGATAAAGGGGAAACCAGAAAAGTCAATTTTATCTGCTTTCGTAATTAAACTGAAGCTTACATACATTCAATTACATTGTTATTTATTTCTTCGAGCTTCGAGGAGTAACCTTTGCATTGATAAGATACAGGTAATTTGAATCGATCGATAGTTGAAGGCCGAGTTTTCTGGCTAATTTTTTAAATACTTGACTGCCCTGAGTTTAGCAGTTAACTAGTTCGTCCTATATTATAGTACCTTGTATCTTTCCTTATCGAGAGAGTGTGGTTTGGCGGGGAAAGGGGGAGTGGGTGGGGGGGGGGGGGGGGTGTCGTGGTCTGTTTTCAAGATATACATTCCTTCTCTTTGTTTAATTCATTACTTTGCCTGGGCCCACAACGGTAGTAGGGTCAGTGCTGAAATGCCTTGACTGAAATAAAGCATAAAGTTCATTTGCCGTGGATATCTTGTGGGTGAGTGAAATGTTCACGTCTTGTGTTCAAGTGTGGCCTTCGTAATTATGAATTCCAAGACACCACCGCTCCCCCCCCCCTCCCTCCCTCCCCCCTTTCCCCTCCCCTCCCCCCTCACACATACCGTGGCCTTCGTAAAGCTATGGCATGATATCGTGGCCTGCGTAGAGATATGGCCTGATACCGACCAAAAATGACGTCAAACTGCCAGTCTTTTTGCCACAAAAGAAAACAAATCGTGAGTTGTATTCAATAGTTCAACCAATGAAATAACTTGTTTCCATGAGCACTACTAACGACAACTCACTAGGGGTGCAAAAACCAAATAATGACGTCAAACTGCCAGTCCTTTTGGATTTAAGTATCAGGCTATAACATAACGATGGCGACGATTCAAGGCAGGGGGAAGGAAAGGCTGGACATTCCATTCGGGCCAGAAGCCCGTAGCCATCGTTAACTTATAGATAGAACGAAGATGACGTCACTCAAGTCTTTGTTATTGTTCTTTTCTGCCATTCGCGTTTATGAGTAATTCTCACTAAACTGTATTAACCAGACTATAAACGTTCATGTTTACACCCAGTTTTGTGTGTTGGTCCGTTATACTTCCGGATGGCAATGTTGTGAACTTCTTTGACAAGCGCATACTACCTATATAAAAGCTCAATTTTTTTTACATTTTCTTATTGCCCGTTTCACGCTGTAGATAGTATGCGCTTGGCTAAGAAGCTCATAACATTGCCATCCGGAAGTATAACGGACCAACACACAAAACTGTGTGTATCCATGAACGTTTATAGTCGCATTAATACAGTTCAGTGAGAATTACTCATAAACGCGGATGGCAAGAAAAACAATAACAAAGACATTAGTGACGTCAACTTCGAACTAGATATATATATATATATATATATATATATATATATATATATATATAAAATCTCAAGTTTTTTTTACATTGTTTTATTGTCCGTTTCACGCTACAAAAACCGGGATAAACTCCGGCTCCATGGTCCTAATGGCTCTGAAGGACTACTACACTACCATGGTGGGCAGACCCAATACGGGTCGGAACTCGCGACCTTTTGGTCCGAATGTCAGTGACCCAGTCACCGAGTAATCGCCTCGCTGACTATTGGAGGAAAACAGGGGGGGGGGGGGGGGGGGGGGGGGGGGGGAAAGATGATGAACAGGAATAAAAGGGTGAGAGGAGATGGCGGAGGTGGAAGGAAAGGGTGGAGGGGGGGGGGTCGAGTAGAAAAACAAGGAGAAGAAGACGGGGAAACAGACAAAAGAATAGGAAAAAAAAAACCGCCCAACTTTGGGTATTTATAAAACGCAATATCCACTAAAAGAATTCAAACCGCTTTACAAGGGGTCTAAAGCCAACTGCAATACTTAATATTATGTAGAACGAGACATGAGTCCTATTCGACGATATTACATTTATTATTTTTTTTCGACAGAGACAACGCTATTAACGGTACACGGTGAGAGAATGTGACTAAAAGGCCTTTTCGATGGACTTACCTTGGGAATGGTGGGCAGACCCAATACGGGTCGGAACTCGCGACCTTTTGGTCCGAATGTCAGTGACCCAGTCACCGAGTAATCGCCCCGCTCACTATTGGGGGAAAACAAGGGGGGGGGGGGGATGAACAGGAATAAAAGGGTGAAAGGAGATGGCGGAGGTGGAGGGAAAGGGGGGGGGGGGGGGGAGAAGAACGATGAGGAGAAGGAGGGGGATGAGGTAGAGAGGGAATGAGGAGAAGGGAGAGAGCGGGGGGGGGGGGGAAGAGAACGATGAGGAGAAGGAGGGGGAAGAGGTAGAGAGGGAATGAGGAGAAGGCAGGAAGGGGGCGGGGGGGGGGAGGAAGAAGAACGATGAGGAGAAGGAGGGGGAAGAGGTAGAGAGGGAATGAGGAGAAGGCAGAAAGTGGGGGGGGGGGGGGGGGGAGGAAGAAGAACGATGGGGAGAAGGAGAGGGATGAGGTAGAGAGGGATTGAGGAGGTGGCAGAAAGTGGGGGGGGGGGGGGGAAGGAAGAAGAACGATGAAGAGAAGGAGAGGGATGAGGTAGAGAGGGATTGAGGAGAAGGCAGAAAGTGGGGGGCGGGGGGGGGGGGAAGAAGAACGATGAGGAGAAGGAGGGTAATGAGGTTGAGAGGGAATGAGGAGAAGGGAGAAAGTGGGGGGGGGGGATGATGAGGCGAAGGAGAGGGATGAGGCAGAGAGGGAATGAGGAGGAGGAAGAAACGAAGGAGGAGAAGGGGAAAGATGAGGAGTAAAAGATAGAGGAGGTTGGGGGAGGAGGAAAACAACGAAGGGGATTAACTCTCTCCTTACCAGCCATTTTCAGAATTTTACCCAAAATTTCACACCCACCCAACATAAAAACAGACATATCTTACTCAAACAGAAAAGCAACAAGCACATTCTATTTATATATTGATCGACAATATGAGCTCTATTACAAAATGTCAAGTTTTTTATAGCTATAGCAAAAAGAAATGAAATCTGGATGAGAAAAGTGACGGTTGCATCGTAACAAATGTGACGATTTTCCAATATGTGGTAAGAAGAGGGTTAAGCTGTTGGAGGAGAAGACCGAAGGAGAAAAAAAATAAAAATAAAAGAAGAACAAGAAGATAGTTATAGTACTAGTTAGATACTCGTAGTTCCCAAAATAAAAGCGGATGAAAGCAAGGGGCTAGCAGTGTGTAAAATCACAGATCCGGACGAGATGAAAGGACATTTCATCTCATCCGCCATCATCATAACCAACCATCATCATTACCCTCATTGTTCATTGTCACTTCCGCCTTTCCTTTCGTTCCTCGTTACATCAAAACAGTTCCGTTTAAACTAGGTAATGTTCCTTGGGTGCAATTCAGGAAGAAGAAAGAAATAAAGA
>NC_088368.1:42249349-42269349 GCF_034508935.2 Berghia stephanieae | reverse complement strand
TCTACAGATATTTCATCAGGGCCTGTTGCTTTACCATCCCTCATTCGTTCCATGGCATGTTCAATTTCACTTTTGGTGATGTTTGGTCCGCTTAATGGTTCTTTGAATTTCAGTGGTGGTTCATTTCTATTTGGATCATTGTACAGTTCGCCTATGTATTCTACCCATCGGCTTTCTATATGTTGTTCTTCAAATAGCAGTTCCCCTTGTTTGTTTTGGATACAACTTCCTGCTGCTTTGCTTTTCCTTTTCCCTGATAGTTCTTTTATTCTTTGGTGAGCTTGTTGGGGGTTGGGTTTGTATTCTCTTTCGATTTCGCAGCATTTCCAGTCTAGATAGTTCTCGTGTGCCTCGATGCATTTGGATTTAATGTGGTTGTTCAATGTTTGGTATTCTGCAGACCCTCTGTTGCATTTTCGTCTTTCTTCAAATAGGTTTAGAATTTCATTTGTCATCCATTCCTTTTTGCTGTTTATTTGAGCTATTGGTAAATGCTTTTCTGCAGTTGCTTTGACACACTTTTGGAATATATCAAATTGTTTTTCACATTTTTCATTATCAGGTTCACTTTGGCTTTGTATCATGAGTGCATTTTCAAATTCTTCTCTCATTTTTGTTTGTATGCCATTGTCTTTGCATAACCAGTAATCCCTCTTTATTCTACCAGCTGTTCTCTGAATAGCTTTAAACTTTATCCTTATTGTACAAACAACTGGGACATGGTCACTGTCTACATCGGCGCCTGGGTAGGTTTTGCAATTTAATATGCCATTTCTGAATCTTGATGATACTGCTATAAAGTCTATCTGGTTCCTTGCTCTGTCCCCTGGTGATTGCCATGTCCAGGTTCTTCTTGGGTGTTGTTGAAACCAGGTGTTTGAAATCATTAATTTATTTGTTCTACACCAATCTGCCCAGATGTTTCCTCGATGTCAGGATAAATGGGGGATAAACAGTCGTGACGTCAAACCTTCTACTTTTCCGGTTCCAAAATCATCGGAAGTGTTTGTTTTTATTTCATTTCATTTAAATATTTATTTATCTTAATATGTGTTTTTGATATTTTCAGACATATCAATAACCCCACAGACATTTTCTTGGTTGTAAAAGTAAAAGCGATATTTTATTAAATTATCTCCGTCTCACATTTTCAAATTTATTTTATTTTTCCCCGCCTTCATAATGACAAAAGTCAGTAACAGTATTAAAGGATAGTTATTTTTGTATACCCTTTAGCGGGAAGGATCGAGAACAAATTGACAGACAGGATTATTGTGAAGACAGAACGCAATAAATTCTAGGATATTTCGCCAAAAGCAAACGATCTTTTCCCGCCACAGCAAACGTCAAACACCAATATCCTGCTTGCGCATGCGTCAGACTATTCTGGTTTTTATAATATTAATATTAGGAAGGTTGTTGTGATGATGATGATGATGATGATGATGATGATGATGATGATGATGATGATGATGATGATGATGATGATGGTGGTGGTGGTGGTGGTGGTGGTGGTGGTGGTGGTGGTGGTGGTGGTGGTGGTGATGATGATGATGATGATGATGATGATGATGATGATGATGATGATGATGATGATGATGATACTGATGATGATGATGATGATGATGATGATGATGATGATGATGATGGTGGTCGTGGTGGTGGTGGTGGTGGTGGTGGTGGTGGTGGTGGTGGTGGTGGTGATGATGATGATGATGATGATGATGATGATGATGATGATGATGATGATGATGATGATGATGATGATGATGATGTCGGTGTGTTTGTTTGTTTGTTTTTTTTTTTTTGTTTCTTTTTTCCCGATGACTACTATGATAGATAGAGACAATCTGTTTGCGGCCAGTACTCATTTTACACCTGAGTAAGGTGAAAAAAGGGGAATAAAGAGCCTAATCCGAGGACTCAACTATGCGTCGAGCGAGGCTCGAACCCAGGACCTTCCGGTCGGAGAGCGAGTATCATACTAGACCACATAGCCGCACAACACGACACCTCTGTAAAACTCAAATTGTCAGAGAAACACAGGCGGACAAATCAAATCCTTTTTTTTTTTAGCTTTTGGGCGACTGAAGAGTTTCTGCAATGACAGAATTTATGAAGGACAATAACAGACAAAGCCGAAAGGACTCTGCTGACCCGATGACGTATTCGCCAAACAAGCAGCTTCGAAAAAAGAATTAAAGAAGCTGATATAGTGTGATAATACATGGGAATTGGATTCAATAGTCACATTAGCCCAGAAACGGCGGCCATCGTGGTTCTAAACAAAGAAAATCGGTAGTTTTTATTCTTCATGCTGGCTAGAACTTTTCATAAGTCTTGTGATCAGAATGTGTAAAAGTCAAAACTTGATCAGATTTATAATGGGTTTTTTTCCCCGCTGGATACGCTTTTATGCTCGTCGGAGAAATATTTCATACGGGCGTCCGCCGTTGTTCCGATAGTTCAGAGCCAGTTACTAAGTTACGATGCGTCATTACGAGGGAAGTGACGTCACGACAGTTGAAGCGTATTCCGATACAGGCAAACTGACTTCGTCTTTCTTTCTACATGTTAAGTGTTGTTATGAGATTTAAAAAAAGCTAGCTCGGGATAGAGAAGGATGGAAACGGTTTATCTGTTGCCTATACGTTTGAGAGGTGATATGATTGAGACCTATAAGTTCACACATTCCTTGTACGCGACTCAGGATAGGCTGTTCACAGTAGACAAAAAATCAGTCACCAGGGGCCACTCATATAAACTTCTGAAACCCAGAGTTAAAACCACCCTTCGACAGAACTTTTTTACACAGAGAGTTATTGAACGTTGGAACTCATTGACTGCAAATGTCGTTGAAGCGCCGAGTGTCAATGCTTTCAAGAATAGATTAGGTGCTGTGATGGAAAGTTATGTGCATAGTGTAGAAGTGCCTCCCACCTAAAATAGCTATCACATATCACAAGATCAGATAGGGAAATGCATTAGATCAGTTGTGAACAAGACATTCAGTGACTGGAAAGACTCGGCGACAGGCCAGTGGCCTAATCAAGCGACGTTGATACCTTCTATTCTATTCTATACCCTGACCCAGGTTGAATACGGAATGATGATAACGATGATGTTTGCGCCCCCCCCCCCCCCAAAAAAAAAAAAAAGAGAATAATAAAAAAAAAGTTTTATTACAAAATCATGCCAAAACTTCATCATGACACAAATTGACAAGCAGACAATGGTCTCGTGACAGCCTTATTACAGAACGCTATTACTGTCAGGCTACTTGGGCTATCTGGTCTAGTGGTATGACACTCGCTTTCGGATCGGAAGGTCCTGGGTTCGAGCCTCGCGTTCGGCGCATAGTTGAGTCCTTGGAGAAGGCTCTTTACTCACATTCTCTCACCGTACTCAGGTGTAAAACGAGTACCTGGTCGTTAACAGCGTTGTCTTTGTCCAAACAAAAATTTGTAATATCGCCTAACAGGCGTCATGTCCCGTTCTAAATGTTACGTGTTGCTGTTGGCCAGGGACCCCTTGTAAAGCGCTTTGAGCACGTTTAGTGGATATTGCGCTATATAAAAGCTCAAGTTTTTTATTTTTTAATTATTTGGAGAGTTGATACCAATATGTAAGGGTCAACCTCCGATATTAGAAGACTCAATCGGTCCCAGGTTTGGTGGTTTTTGACAGGATGAGGGTCATTTTAAGGTCTAAATCCCAGGTTTGGGAATTTTTGACAAGATGAGAGTCATTTTAAAGACTCAGTCCCAGGTTTGGGAGTTTTGGACAGGATGACAGCTATCTGGTTAAGGGGCAGTTTGGGTCTTTTCTAAAAAAAATTAATTACCAATATTGGGCGGTTTTAATCATGCTATATCGTCAATATAGGTTAAAAAAACAACATTTATGGTGACAAATTTTAATTATCTGTGTCGATACCCATTTTGCGACCTAATTTGGGGGTCTGACATCAAAAAATGTAACAATCTCGTGGCAAACGTTCCACAAAAACTAATGAAGGAATGACCTCCATATTCTTCCCTCTTGTCAACATTGTACCATAGTGTGTCACCATAGAGAGATTTTACGGCTTTAGCTTATGAAATTTTTATTAGAACATTGCAAAGTTGAGAATCAAAATGTTATGACAAAAGTGATGTTAACAATTCAGAATTGGGATTATAATTATAATTCAAAATTCACCTATCTTATCAAAAAAATCTCTCTATGGTGACACAATACATTATCTCTGTGATAACTGTGGAAAATTTCAGACAATTTCATTGAATAGATTCTGAGAAACGTTTGACACAGTCTCCCATACCCTTAGAAAAATGACATATTGAGAAAATAGCAAAATAGCTTCCCGTTTTTCACACTTTTCTTACTACCTGTACCATTTTCGACTGTGTTTTTCGTGCATTTATAGTCTACTTTAAGAATTTGGACTTCACTTATATTATTTCTAGGATAATAAAATGTCATTTTCCACCAAAATCTCAAAATCAATTTTTCGAAGGATTTTCCGACATAATACCGTTTAGAGACGGTAAGTCACAAATGACAACTGAAGATACGCTTCATGAATCGAAACGGCCGTATTGGACGAAATAGTTTATTTTACCCATTTTATAACGATCTAAATTATCAATTTATTGAACACTGACAGAACTACATGACATATTATGTGACTCATAAATAAGGGAACAACAGAAACCAAACGACGTTTCGGTCACATTTACTTCTTTTATCTTTCTATCCATTTTATTGACTCATTTAGGCACCTCTAGTTATTGGTTTTACATCTTATTATGTTTACCAACCCCCCCCCCCCCCCCCCCCCCCCCCCCCCCCCCCCCCCAAAAAAAAAAAAACAGCAACAAAAAACTTTAAAAAACCTTGACATTTTATATAGAACAATATCCACTAGATGTGCTCAAAGCGCTTTACAAAGGGTTCCCTGGCCAACCAACAGCAACAATTAACATTTAGGACGGGACAAGTCGTGTACACCTGCTGAGTACGATGAATGAGAGAATGTGAGTAAAGAGTCTTTTCCAATGACTCAACTATGCGCCGAACACGAGGCTCGAACACAGGATCTTCCGATCCGAAAGCGAGTGTCATACCACTTGACCACATAGCCGCGTTTATCTTTCTATCCATTCTAATGACTCATCTAGGTACCTCCAGTTTTTTGGTTTTACATCTTTTTATGTTTGCCAAAAAAAAAAAAATGATAATGAAAAAAAAGTTTTAATACAAAATGATCAGGAAGAAACCCTCATGATGACATACATTGACGAGAAGATAATGGTCTCGTGACGGTCTTATTACAGAATGCTATTACTGTCATGCTAGTTATCTCTTGTGACTAGAGTTTTGAGACTCAGGAAACAGTACTGACGTGCTCTAACCCCACCCCAACCCCCCCACCCTCTCTCACACACACACACACACACACACACACACACACAAACACTCACCCCCCCCCCCCAAACAAAAAAAAAAAATAATTAAAACCAAACAAAAAAAAAACAAATAATATCAACAACAACAACAACAACAACAACAACAACAACAACAACAACAACAACAACAACAACAACAACAACAAGTTTTTAACATAATTTTGTCTAGAAAAAGCGTTCTTCAGAAATTATGACAATTGATTTGAATGACCTTCACCTTGAGTCTCAGTCCCAAGGTGGTTGACCGTCCGTTTCTGACAAGATAAAAGTTCATTTTAAAGACTCACTCCGCCCCAGGTTTGAGAGTTTTTGAGAAGATGAGAGTCATTTTAAAGACTCACTCCGCCCCAGGTTTGAGAGTTTTTGAGAAGATGAGAGTCATTTTAAAGACTCACTCCGCCCCAGGTTTGAGAGTTTTTGACAAGATGAGAGTCATTATAAGGACTCGGTCTGTCCCAGGTTTGAGAGTTTTTGATAAGATGAGGGTATATTTTAATGAAAAAGTCAAAAGTTTTTTTGAATTGAATAATTGTTGTTTTTTTTTGTTTTTTTTTTGTCCTTTTCAACTTCACAAATCGCACAATCGTCTTTTTCAAATCGACAAATGTCTTCGTGCTCGTCTTCTCAGTGTTCAATGTATGTGTTGTTTTGATGCAAGATGATGGTTCACAGCTTAAAATGCGTACCCTTACTTGAAAAGATAGTATGCAGATGACGTCACTCAGGCCTTTGTTATGGT
The DNA here is from genome assembly GCF_034508935.2 of Berghia stephanieae. NCBI lineage: Eukaryota > Metazoa > Mollusca > Gastropoda > Nudibranchia > Aeolidiidae > Berghia > Berghia stephanieae. The sequence continues at coordinate 42,263,142 of NC_088368.1, read as the reverse complement.
TTGTGCCATCCTCGTTTGTGAGTTGTTCTCACCAAACTGTATTAACCAGACTATAAAAGTTCATTTACATAGAGTTTGTGTGTTGGTCCGTTATACTTCCGGATGGCAATGTTGTGAACTCCTTGGCCAAGCGCATTATATCTATAGAATATAGGTATTAAAATTGTCTCAACTATCCTGAGCCTCTGTGGTGTAATGGTAGCACGTCTGACAGGTAATCAGAAGGTCTAAGGTTCAACGGCTTCATTTGCGTAATTAACTGTTCCACTCCCTCCATCTGGAAAGTCTGTATCAAAGAGCGTTTAGGTAACGATTGTTATGTTACCAAGAGCTCTCACATCCCGCTTTTGGTGAAGCCAAGCATCTTCCGTCTTCTCCTCGTATTTTCTTCATTGTATCAGTAAGCCTAGCGCGCATGATACACGTGGAGCACACCCACCTCGCTGTCTCGCCTGGCACGCGACAATAGCATTGCGGTTAAGAGAAGTGAGAGCTCTTGGTAACTACGTTACCCTACACACTCTTTGTCTGTATACAGCTGCATGGTCAGGGTTGATGCTCTCTTCCAACATGAAGCTCTCTCTCGACTTCAGTCTGCTTGTCGTTGGGTTGTGGTCATGGAGGGGGTGCTATGGGTCCATTTCCTGGTTATACTTGTGCGGCTATGTGGTCTAGTGGTATGACACTTGCTTTCGGATTGGAAGGTCCTGGGTTCGAGCCTTGCGCTCGGTACATAGTTGAGTCCTTGAAAAAGGCTCTTTACTCACATTCTCTCACCGTACTCAGGTGTAAAATGAGTACCTGGCCGTTAACAGAGTTGTCTTTGTCCGAAAAATTGTAATATCGCCTAACAGCCGTTATGTCCCGTCTACATGTTAAATGTTGCTGTTGACCAGGGACACATTGTAAAGCGCTTTGAGCACATCTAGTGGATATTGCCCTATATAAAAGCTATTTTATTATTACTTATTATATATTTCTGGGCTTTGGAAGAAGTGGCTCTTCGAATGTGGGGAGGTAGTATCCAGCAAGTCTTCCAAAGATTTTTTATTACGACTACAAAAAGCCAGATAAGAACGCCAAATTGTGACCCACCGCCTCAAAGCGGTATTAAGTCGGAAAGATTAAAGTGCTAAAAATTGACTTAATAACCAAAAATATTAGATTTGCGATGAGATTGTATGTCTTATTGTGGATCATGCATCCGGTGTTTTAAAACGCTAAAATCCAAGATTTCATATTTCTTAACGGATTGACTTTAACTTGAATTTTTATCATCTGTTCCATCCCGATATAATACCGTTTTGAGACGACTGGTCACAATTGGGATAAAGATTGCTGTTACAAGAAATTGTATCAACATTTAATCAGCTCCCAATGTCGTTTTTACTTGTTTATTTTTTTATTATTTTGTTGTTGTTGTTGTCTGTTTGTTTGCTTGCAAAACTCGCAAATCTGGGATGACTTTGCGAAATCTCGTTAAAGTCCTAGGTTTGAATATTTTTCTCCCAAGATTAAGGTTGACAGTTCTTGACGAGATGAGGGACATTGATCTATAGATAGTATGGGCTTGACTAAAAAGCTCACAACATTGCCATCCGGAAGTATAACGGACCAACACACACAACTCTGTGTTACCATTAACAGTTATTTAAAAAAACATATATGCCTTTTGCGCCACGACATCATAAGATATCGTCGCCTAGGCATTCCACGAAGGAATATAGATAACTCATCAAACAAGATGTCTGATGTCAACAGGACTCACCCATGTTGTCCAAGTGAGCAAATTGGGGGTTAATAATCTTGCTCAAGGAAAAAAACGAAAGTGCCTGAAGCGGGGCTCGAACACAGGTCATCCGGATCACAGTGCAATGCCTTAACCACTCGGCCACTTCGCCCCCAGTTAACAGTTATAGTCTGGTTAATAACCTTTTTCATGATTCAAATTTGTCTGAACATGACAAGGTTTAAAGGAAAATCTTAGTTACATTTATAGATGTTGTGCGCTAGGCTAAGAAACTCACAACATTGCCATCCGGAAATATAAGTGACCAACACAAAAAAATGAACGTTTATAGATAGTATGCGCTAGGCTAAGAAGCTCACAACATTGCCATCCGGAAGTACAACAGATTAACACACAAAACTCTGTGTAACCATGAACTTTTATAGTCTGGATAATACAGTTAAGTGAGAATTACTCATACACGTGGATGGCAAAAAAAAAAGAAAAAAAAAGACCTGAATGAAGTCAACCTCATTCTATTTATATATGTGACCCATCGTCTCAAAACGGTATTATGTCGGAACGAACCAGATGCTTCAAAGCCGAATTTACTGTTAAAACTGGTCAAGAATATAAGTTGTTGACATTAGCAACCTAAAATATGGTCTTCATCTTCCTCAATAAAACATACAAACTCAACACAAGTCTGATATTTCTGACTATAAATTTAAATTTCAACTTCTTAATCAACCCGACTTGATACCGTTTTGAGGCGAAGTGTCACATATATTTGAAGGAAGAGTTTTCTGGCCAAATTTTATGATAAGTGTTTTTCCAGAGTATTCCGGTACAGGCCAATGGTAAATCAATCCGTCAATTAATAGTACAAGTTCCCAGGCTATTTCTGACGCGTCAATATACAATATAGAGTCCCTTTATAACTCAATTGAGAGCGTCTTCTTCCAAAAGATACTGTCCGAATCAAGACGAGACAGAGAGTAAGGGAATCTAATTTGTGCTGGTATTGGTGGAAACATTAAGTGTTTTATAGGGACGAGTGAGTAGGTGAGGAATAAGGATATGTGTTGGGTACCATCAAGGGATTAAATGGGAGAAAGGGTGGTGGTGGTGGTGGGGGGGGGGGGTAATGATAAAAGAAAAAGGGGGAAGAGGAGGAGGAGATGGAGGAAGAGTTTGAGAGGACGAATGAGAGGGTATAAAGAAGAGGGTGATGGGCGAGGAGAGGAGGAGGATGAAGAGGAGTATGAGGGGGGGGGGAGGAGGAAGAGTAATAATAATAATAGAAGAAGAAGAAGAAGAAGAAGAAGAAGAAGAAGAAGAAGAAGAAGAAGAAGAAGAAGAAGAAGAAGAAGAAGAAGAGAGAGAAGAAGAAGAAGAAGAAGAAGAAGAAGAAGAAGAAGAAGAAGAAGAAGAAGAAGAAGAAGAAGAAGAAGAAGAAGAAGAAGAAGAAGAAGAAGAAGAAGAAGAAGAAGAAGAAGAAGAAGAAGAAGAAGAAGAAGAAGAAGAAGAAGAAGAAGAAGAGAAGAAGAAGAAGAAGAAGAAGAAGAAGAAGAAGAAGAGAAGAAGAAGAAAAGAAGAAAGAAGAAGAAAAATGTGAGTGAAAATTTACATTATATATATATATATATATATATATATATATATATATATATATTGATTGATTGATAGACTCACACACACACACACACACACAAGAGAGAGAGAGAGAGAGGAGAGAGAGAGAGAGAGAGAGAGAGAGAGAGAGAGAGAGAGAGAGAGAAAGAGATGGAAAGAGAGATAGAGATTGATAGATAGATAGATAGATAGATAGATAGATAGATAGATTGATAGATAGACGGATAGACACGCACACTGAGAGAAAGATATGGAAAGAGAGATATAGATAGATAGATAGATAGATAGATAGATAGATAGATAGGTAGATAGACAGACAGACAGATAGATAGATATATTGATATATAGACGGATAGACGCGCACACACAGAGAAAGAGATGGAAAGAGTGATGAGAATTGTCCTGCTAGTTTCTTGGAGCGAATTATTTATTATCCTCACCTCATTTGGTTATTTCTTCCAACACCAAGAGAGAGAGAGAGAGAGAGAGAGAGAGAGAGAGAGAGAAAGAGGGAGAGATAGATAGATAGAGAGAGACAGACATATAGAGAAGAGGGAGAAAGGAAGGATATAGGGAGAGGGGAGAGAAGAGTGGAGGAGGTGGGAGAGGGATGGAGAGAGAGAGAGAGAAAGAGAGAGAGAGAAAGAGATAGAGAGAGAGATGGGAGAGAGAGAGGGATGGAGAGAGAAGGATGGAGAGAGAGAAAGATAGAGAGAGAGGTGGAGAGAGAGTGAGGAGAGAGCTGGGTGACAGGTATGGAGAGAGGGGGATAGAGGGATGGAGAGAGAGGTGGAGATAGAGGGGAGAGAGGAGAGAGGGGAGAGAGGGATGGTGAGAGAGAAAGACAGAGAGGAGAGAGGGGAGAGAGGGATGGAGAGAGAGAAGGGGGAGAGAGAGAGAGAGGAAAGAGAGACAGGGAGATAGAGAGAGAGAGTGGAGATAGAGGAGAGATAGAGAGGGATAGAGAGAGAGGGTAGAGAGAGAAAGGAGAGGGAGAGAAAAAGAGAGTGTGAGAGAGAGAGAGAGAGAGAGAGAGAGAGAGAGAGAGAGAGAGAGAGAGAGAGAGAAGCGGGGTCATAGAACAGGCTAACCGGACTATGAAATAATCCCGTCTTACTCTTAGTGTTGTCAATTTTGCCAGGAAACGTTTCGACATGATACTGGTCATCAGGATTCTGGTTCAAGGGTCATCGCTGTCTACTGTCCACTTCAGGTATATTATCGGAATGGACCCCATTATCCCCTGTCGTAATGTCCAATTGACCATTGAAGGACGTGACTAAGTGATATCTTACTTACTTACTTATCCGAACCAGCGACCACCTGAGCTCTAGCCCTTCGGTCTCGTGCCATGACGTAGAAGTTAAACGTCTTTTGTAGTTGTTCCAGGTGACTATAAAGTGAGTTACTGATGCTTGGATTTGATGAGAGGAATGTGCTTTTTTTGTTTTTGTTTTTTAAGGGTTTTACGGCGCTTGCAATACATTAAGATCATATCAGCGCCAGTAAAAAGGAAGAAAATGGGATAGTAAAAACTTCTAGAATTGCAATTGAAGCACAAAAGAAAAGGTGAGACAAAGGGGAATTGGTTCAAATAGGGAACACAGATGTAGATTCCAAGAGCACACTATCAAAGTTTGAGATCATCTAAAAGTCTCATCCAGACACAAGCACATGTCACCACTAAGAGCTGGAATACACTCAAATGTTTACGAATCATACATATGTAAAAGGAAAAAATAATACAGTTCATAACAGAGAGATGATTTACAAGGGAAAAAAATCATCTCCCAAAACTATAACTATACATTTGCATTCGACTGTTTCCCTCCCAGCCAAGGAACTCCACCCAAGGTCAGGACAAAACTAAGCAATCTCATTCCAAGACAACGACAGAAAGCAATTGGAAAACGGGTATGGGGGGATAGCAGACACAGCATGTACCTCCCTGCCCACTATGGGAGGTCAGGATCCCCACCCAGGAGGAATGTACATCTAAGGTCTTCAAGAGGTTGACATTCAAGCAAGTGGTGTGTTACTGTTTCATTGGGGTGTTGACATAGGGGGCAGGAAGGGGATGTGTCTTTTGTAATTTTGCTTAAATGGTTGTTGAGCGGTATGTGTTGTGTTCTTAGTTGAAAGATGTATCAGATTTAGTGACACCGCGTTCAGGTATAAGAATGGTAAGTCATGGATTTCAGCGGTGAATTATAGGGAATGAGATTAGCGGAAGAGTAGCGTCCCTTGATTGGACGTCACCTGGGGAGAAGTTATTTGTAAACAAACCAACTACAAGACAATCGCTCCAAATACAAAATTAATTATTCATATTTCTGTACAAAAATGCATATCATAATCAACGTTATGCATTTTTGTACAGAAATATGAATAATAAATTTTGTATTTGGAGCGATTGGCTTGTAGTAGATTTAATTACAAATAACTTCTCCCCAGGTGACGTCCAATCAAGGGGCACTACTCTTCCGCTAATCTCATTCCCTATAAGAAACAATAAATACTCTCTTACCTCTCATGTTGCTGGTGCAAACACACAAATATATATATATATATATATATATATATATATATATATATATATATATATATATGTATGTATTAATACCGGTTAGGGAGACTTTTGGTACCCCTATTAGTTCATTTTACAGTACTTTACCAATAGGGAGACCAAAATCTGGTCCCCCTATTGATTTGACCTCTAGCACATTCACTTTTCTGATTTTAGTTTAAGGTTGTCAACCCAACCGTCAAGGATAAATAATTGTAAATCATAGAATTGAAGATATTTGTTAAACACCACAGTAAGAAGAGTTATGCCTAAATTTTCACGTTGGTCAATAAGGTGACCACCTGAAAAAAGCACAATAGGGGTACCAGTGTCTTCGTCGATATATTTCAACAGTGAGGCACTATATCTTTCCGAAATTTTCTCTAAAATTCTAGAGCATTATATTGATTTTTATAGTAATGAAAAAAAAATAAACAATTGTGTGAAAGTTGATGAACTGTGGAATGAACAAGATATACGAATTATAATCTATTTTTAGAAACAGATGTATCGAATCTTGGCTCGGATACTTTTCGTGGTGACAAAAGACAAGCAAACATAGTAGCTCATTGTTTTGTGAAACATATGTTTAGTCAAATTCGCACAATTCCTACTTTCGTTTTCGTATTTACGGCGCTGATTTTTTCATTTTTCGTCACTTGCTGACTTCCAAACTATGGCATCATGGGGAAGAAGAGACACCGAGATAATTTAAAGGGTAAGTTATTGGCCCATCTTATTCTATCACTGTTGATTTATGAATTGAAATCGGGTAGATATCACACATACACCGATTGATGATTGTCACTTGTCAGTCATTCGGAAGTGGAGTCAGATAATTCGGGAACTTCTGTAGACTGTAGATTCACACTAGATAGTATTAGCTTTGTAAGATCTGTCGTTTACTACTGCTACTACTACTACTACTACTACTACTACTACTACTACTACTACTACTACTACTAGATCTACTAATACTACTACTACTACTACTAGATCTACTAATACTACTACTACTACTACTACTACTACTACTACTACTACTACTACTACTACTACTACTACTACTACTACTACTACTACTACTACTAGGTATTACTACGACTACTACTACTTACTACTTTTACTTTGAGCGCTATCCAACTCAACATTTCACGTGTTTATTTTATGGGTTTTTGAAAAGAATATAAAATATTTTTAACTTAAACCTCTGTCTTTGCATCATGCTTTATGCATACAGTGTGCCATATCACAAAGTCATAGTTTAATGTTGAGAATATGCTATTTCTTTTGTACCTTCAGATCAGAGAGATTTGAGCTTTAAAAATCCTGAAAAAATGTCTTGCTGCCAATTCAGACAACCCTTTTGATGTGATCTATGATGTTAATGGTAAGAATGTAATTTGATGAGGAAATGAATAAAATATTTAGGTAAAAATTTTTTTTTTTAAATTGAGCATTTATATAGCGCAATATCCACTTAACGTGCTCAATGCGCTTTACAAGGGGTCCCTGGTCAACAGCAACATTTAACATGTAGGACGAGACATGAAGCCTGTTAGGCGATATTACAATTTTTCGGACAAAGACAACGCTGTTAACGGCCAGGTACTCATTTTACACCTGAGTACGGTGAGAAAATGTGAGTAAAAAGTCTTTTCCAAGGACTCAACTATGCGCTGAGCGAGGCTCGAACCCAGGACCTTCCGATCCGAAAGCGAGTGTCATACCACTAGACCACATAGCCGCACATAGGTACACATAGTTTGCTTATTTTTGTTTGAGTCATGGTGTGTAATACTAATAGAGTCCACTCCGGATAATTGCAACTCGGTTAATCGCAACATTTCCTAAGAAATGGAAATAATTCTATATAAAAGTCACTGGTTAATTGCAATGAACTTCGGTTTTTAAAAAGTGGTAAATTCAAGAAATCAAACAATATATCATGATTAAATTTCATCATGGATGAAATCGTGACAGGTTGAAGAATCGAGAGTGAGCGGGATTTAATGCTACGGTGGTGTGTCACCACTCTATTAGAGTCGAAAGAGGGCGGGGATTTGCAGTATGGGTTTGTGACGTCATCGGTGGCCATAAAATTGAAGAAGGGTGGGGGCTGGTCATAATCTTGACAACAGGTTATAAATGACAGTTATAAAGAGAGACTGAGCGATATCTTTTGTTTTAGGATTAACAATTGTGCATTGTGACCAACGAGTTTGATGAGAGCTTATTGTCTCTCATCACGGCTAATCTCTTGAACTCTGACAAATGTTGAGAAAAAAAGGGGTGAAACTTCGTCCAATCTGAGTAAGATATCGGCTTGCTTCATAGCTGCTTTTGGTTGACAAATCTACACAGGGCTGCCATATGGTTTTTGTTTCAATGAAATTGCTCTGTATGTGGTGGACTAAGAATAACATTTACTGGTTTGAGTTTACAATAAATGTAAAATGTTGAAATAGTGGACAGGAAACTGAACTTCGGTTAATTGCAACTTCGGTTAATCACAACATTTTCGATGATCCCAAGGTGTTGCGATTATCCGAAGTGGACTGTACCTGAATCTTGAGCGAAAAACTATCATATGGATATGATTATAGACCGATTGGTTTCTGGAATTATATTTCCATCCTCTCTTGCCAACTCTGACATTCTTGAAATTTAAAAGAATATAGCCAAAAGGTTTCGGACTTAATTTTCTTTTTTTCCAAAGTCATAAAGTAAATAATAAAATAAAAATCCTTCTACAGCACAAGATGGCATGATTTTTTGTTTAAGGGTTTAGAGAAAAACTTGCAGATGATAGTCTTCAGCTTTTCTTTGTTTGTTTTTATTTTCTATAGACTCCAACTCAGAGCTTGAAAGTGATGCAGAACAAAGTTCCATATCGCATGATTAAGTTGTGGTAAGTATGTAAATTGAAACAAAATCATAGCATTTCTATAGTGTTTATCCACAGTTCACACCATGCTCAGAATGCTTCACATCACCATATTTTGTGGTGGACAAAACACAATTGTCACAAAAGATGAGACCTGCAGTCTGTTAGGCGCGATACAATATTTCAGGACAATGACAACACTGTTTTACACAAGTGGGACCCCCTAGTCTTTTGTTGTTAAAAATTTTCTTTGCAGTGCACTTTGCCAACAATAACACTATTTTAAACCTTCCTCGTTATATTTTGAAGTGATATTCATTGATGAACCATTCACATTTGAAGTCGTTTGTTTTTTATTTGACAAAATGTGAAAATGATGCGTTTCCAGGAAAAATGACAATAGCTTCTTTTGATCTCGCATTTTGTCCAAATTCTCTTGCATTGTAATGTTTATCAACTTTTTTAAAAAACTATATTGCAGTTGCAAGGTTAAGAAGTTCATATTGTTGCAATGACAACATTTTATATGTCCAGAATCGTAGTGAGATAAAAATTGTTTTGTAGTTGTTGGTCCTTGTGTAGGATTTAGAGAGTTGGTTAAAATCAGTTTATTGAAGCCCTGGTTGGTGTAGCTATATTTATTCATGCACAGTTGAACATATTAAATACTTAGACAATATGTCTGCCTTTCTCAACTCTTTAATTATACTTGCATTATTAACCAGCTAATTGTTTAGTTGGATTATTAAACAATGGCTCTTTGTGTTTATTGTCAACATGAATGAATTGATTGATTTGTCATCTTTTCCACAAAATATACAGGATACCGATTTTGTAGCTGACTCCGAGTCTGATTCCTCTTCGTGCTCTGTGAGGTACCGAATGCTGAGTACATCATTGTCTTTGGAACCTAGTGCTCATTCCCCAACTCAGTCAGAGCCTCATCCACAACTATCACAGACTGAACCTCGTTGCCAGTCTGGGACCCAGGTTCAACCTGAATGCTATACACATGCAAACCAAAGTGTTACGTGCAATGGTGAGTCATTTTTTGTCATTCTTCTCCTTTGATATTTGTGGTATCAATTTTAATTTACCCATTCCTTTAAAAATAAAACTCCCCCCCCCCTCCATTGTGCTGCATTTGTGTTATAGCATTTTTTTTCTGTTTTGGCAATGCTTCGTCGCAAAATACACTACCATTTACATCACAAGCACAAATCCAAATTTGATAGGGTGGACATCTTAGAATCTGAAACCCCAATGTGTGAGTGGTATCAGTGAAACCAGCCATAATAATCTTCATGTTTTTTATTGTTTTTTTTTTGTGTGTCTGTAATAGACTTAAATTGCTTGTATTGTAAGTGTTAAAATGGTTTTTTGTTACAACCCATCTATATACTAAAACTGTTTCTTTGTTGTATATGATGCTTAAGGCTTTTTTTCACAGACCAGCTGGAAACATAACGAGTATCAGAATAGGTAACATTTTTATTAATCTTGCAACCTAAACGGTTTATGATGATTGGGAGCATTTAAAGAAAAGCACATTTTCTTTTTGATTTGTCGGTACTAAAATTATACTTTGATACTGTCTGCTGTGCTACAAACCCTTTTGACTTCCAGGTTCAATTCTTTTTTTATTCTAAAATTCTTGGGGTTTCCTTTCAATAACAATTGAGATCATTAAAATTCAGCTCACAACATGATGTGTGTAGATTTGATGAAAACATATGTTCAAGTTGAGAAGCAGTGTCCACGAACTTACTGATCGTTTTTACTAGCATTTATTTTCCTAACTTATCTGTGTCAATTAACAAAGGCAAGACTTAAATATTTTCTATCTGAACAGTGTGTTAGTTATTTCCGGCATATACATGTCATATTTCATTCCCACAAAATATAAATCAGGATTAAGTGGTCTACACACCTCGTTCAGGCAGTTGGGGGGAAGTAAATAAGTCTTTAAGGAATTAATGAAGCGGGTGCTCAACCGGTTTGGAGGACGTTTGATTGATGTCGGCTGTTTGTTCTGCCAGCTGGTGATGTTTTCTCACTCCCTCAATGACAAAGACAGTCATTATTACTATTACTATGAACTATAATCTATTATTACTTTTGTTACTATATTAATTGTTACTTATTGCCGTTACTGTTATTATTAATATTATTATGATATTGCCTTCATTGCATTCAATTACTATTATTGATATAACTAATTTCTGATTGTTGTAAATAATTTATGTGAATGGAATTTTGTCGAATGGCCAAGGGCCTACAATAAACTTAAATGAAACTTAAATGAAATGTTAATCTTTGGATAGGACTTGGGTTTATTCTTGATTACTTTTCTGCCTTGGTCGAGTGAAGCAATTGGAGTAAATTTTGTTGCTCAATGTAAAAAAACATGACGCTAACCATTCGGCTGATACTGATACCTCCAAGGGGTGGTTGGGGAAAACGTAAAATTCTTTTGACATTCTGTCTGATTATTTGCTGAAACAACAAAGGACAATCTATGTATTCAGATGAGACTTCATTGTGTTGCGATTTATGTTCATATTTTGATTATAATGAAGAGGGAACCCTGAACCCAGTGAAGTGGGTGGATTGATCTATTTATTTCTATTTCAAAACAAATATATGGGGTCTTTTCCCTTGATTTGTTATGTGGCAGAAGTCTCCACAAATCTAACATACCTCTTCCAAAGGAATAGATGGTAGAAAAGAGCAAGGAATGATGACAGTTACTTGTCCAGGATTTAAACATTTGGAATGCTTTTCCTCTCTACCGCTGTCATGTAGCTGATGTGCATACGATCTGTCTATTGATTTATTTTCAGAGTTCATAGCATGATGTGCTTTATTTTCTCCTTTTTTTCAGAGAAATACAAAAAGCCAAGGAGACCCTGTCCATACTGTGGACAGTTGCAAACAAAACTCTCAAGGCATTTGATGAGGAAACACAAGGATGAGACAGGAGTTACAGAGGCCATGAAACAGCCTGTAAAGGAAAGGAAAAGAACAATCTAAAGAAACATTGCATTTTTTATTCAAACATTAGAAACAATTCAATTGTTATGCGTGAGAGAGCACAAGGGTCACATGAAGTTGTTATGTGTGCTGGCTGTAAGGGGTTTTACTCTGGACGTAGGGTTTATGAACACAAAAAGAAATGTAGTACTGAGCATGCTCTGTGTACTGGGGTTGTAAAATTTTATCCTGTGGCTCCCAATGCAAGTAAAGAAATAAAGGAGAATATTCTTGACAAATTTTGGAATGATGAAGTGGGAAATTTGTGTCGATCAGACAAAGCTATAGTAATGTTAGGAACAAAATTGTGGAGTAAAAGTTCAAAGAAGGAGAGAAAAGTTATAATGAGTTATTTACGCATCTTAGGAAATTTGATTTTCAAAACTAGGAAAATAACAAATCAACCTTCTTTCTCTGGAGAGGACGTGGTGAAGCGTTGTAACTTTAACTTTAATGAAATATCACAAACCATTTCTGAAATGACTTTGAAAGAGGATGGGATATTGAAAGCAGGCTTGAAGCTTTCAATTGGATTTATATTGAAAAAGTTAATTAATTTCTTAAAAGGGGAATAAATAATGGAAAACAAAATGGGAGAATCTGCAAAGATAGATTTGTTCAAAGTTGTCCAGAATAATAATACTTAATAATGATAAAAGATGCAGCAACGACAGCTTAGAGCTGCATAAAATGCTTAAGAATTATTTTTTTGCATTAAACTTTATTTAAACGATTTTCAACACTTTTGCTTCACAGTTTATGCTTTTTAACAAATGCAATTAAGCAACTTACCAGCAACAACATATTGGTTTGTTATCATTTGAGGGTTTTATCAGTAAAACTGTTTCTATCCTTTTATGTTGCACTGCACACATAACAAACTTCATCAAAGTTTCTTTTGCTTTTATTTGGTGACTAAAGACTTATATGTGATACAGTGGATGAATGTTTGTGATGGCTTTTGGAACTGAAATAAACCTGCAATATGATTTGTAAACTTATATCGTTGTGTATCATTTTTCGGTCAAATGTAAATGTAATTTTACACGATCTTTGATGTATCACAAAACCCACAATGCGCTCGACGTGCAGCTGGTAGTACATTTATTTGGACACGAACAACGTTGTTACAATTCAGTAACTTACTCCAATTAACACAAGTGAGACTGTAAATGAGACTTTTACAATGACTCCGCATCGCCACAAATATGGATTCGAACCCTGGCAACTCAGGCGTCAGACGAACTGTCTACCCAAGACCACGAAACCAAAGCAAACATTGTGTAAAGTGAATTATATGTTGATTGAAGCCGTTCATTGTGTCCATCAGATCTGCTGTCCTATCCATCCAACTCCATTCACTGGGTGGGGTTCCCGACCTCCCATATACTTCAATCCCCCTATGTCTATTTTACAACTTGTTTTCTGTATTTGTCTTGGAATGGGATTACTTGGTTTTGTCCAGGCCCTGGCTGGGAGGGAAACAGTCAAATGTATAGTTTTGGGAGATGGTATTTTTTTTCCTTGTAAATCATCTCTGTTATGCACTTTATTGTTTTGTTTATATGTTATATATATGCTTTGTAAACATTTGAGTGTATCCCTCTTTGTTGGGACCTGTGCTTGTGTCTGAATGAGACTTCTAGGTGATCTCAAACTAAGTACTTTGATAGTGTGCTCTTGGAATCTACTGTTTCCTATTTGAAACAAATCCCCTTTGCCTTACTTTTTCTTGGGTGCTCTAATTGTAGTTACAGAACTTTTTACTATCCCATTTTCCATCTTTTTACTGGCGCTGATATGACCTTAATGTGTTGCAAGCGCCTTAAAACCCTTAAAAACAAAACAAACCAAGTCCATTCAGTGGTATACAACAACAACAAATCAACTCTCTGTTCTTAACCTGGGTCGTCAGGCTTCTAAAGGGGTCGGGGACTGCAAAA
>NC_088368.1:42214349-42229349 GCF_034508935.2 Berghia stephanieae | reverse complement strand
TTTCCCCCTCATGGCTTGTTACAGGAAATAATATAATATGGATTATGATGAAGATGGTGATGGTGTTATAAGGGAATGGTGAAAGTAAAGGATTGTAACGAAAATATTAGGAAGGTTGTTGTGATGATGATGATGAAGATGATGATGATACTGATGATGATGAAGATGATGATGTTGATGCCGGGTTTTTTTTCCGATGACTACGATGTTACTAGTGTGCATCTGTGTGAGTGTGTCTATGTCAATTGTATTGTTATAAATGTGTAACCACATGACAAATTGCCACTTTTTTGAGGACAGTAAAGATTTATTATTATAGACAGAGAGCAAAACATTCTAAATCTGCTGTTTACTTACAACGAAAAAAACGTTTAAGATAACGACCGTAAACAATCGAAGAACCATTAACATTTTTTTACCTGAAATAAATTTAGAGAGAAAATAGTCATTATGTGGTTAAAGATTAGATATTCTTTGAAAACATTCAATTAATAGAGGTGGGGGTATTATAGTCTATCCATTTTTGAAGAAATCATCATAACGACTAGTATTACTACTTTAACCGCCACCCCATCATAAATACTATCATCATTAACAAACCATCAATCATAGCCAGCACAACGATACAACCATCACTTTTCTGTTCTATTCTTATTTCTTTTTCCTTTATATAATTAATTACATTGATGATAGCAGTGAAGACAATGGTTTGTGTTCTGAATCATACTAAATGTGTCCTCTGTCCATTCTTAAAGTTTGGGGGCTTTGAGTTATCGGTTTGCGGGCAGAGTCTCTCTTTCTCTCCCCCCCCCCTCTCTCACTCTCTCTCTCTGTTTTTCTCTCTGTTTCTCTCTCTCTCTCTCTCTCTCTCTCTAACCATGGACTAGATAACAACAGCAGTAGAAACACGTCTAAAGTACATTGTGGCCTAAATAAATTTGTTTTTGAGAAAGTTGTGATTGTTTACACTGTGCTTGGGATGCATGGCTAATGATTTATGATCATAAACAAGATAAAACCATGGACTAGATAACCACAGGAGAAGGACATTTTTTTAAAGTGCATTGCGACCTAAATAATATTGTTTTTGAGAAAGTTGTGATTGTTTACACTGTGCTTGGGATGCATGGCTAATGATTTAGGATCATAAACCAGATAGAACCATGGACTAGATAACCACAGGAGAAGGACATTTTTTTAAAAAGTGCATTGCGACCTAAATAATGTTTTTGAGAAAATAATGATTGTTTACACTGTGATTGGAATACATGGCTAATGATTTGTCTCAATTCATTCAATTCAATTCAATTCATAGATAATGTAGTCAGGCTAATAGAAGCCTTTGACCACCATGGGTTTTAACACATAGTGCATAAAAATACATAGTAATACATTTTCCTTTAAAACATTCCCTCATCAAGATTCCAATCATGACACACAAAGAAAAGTAACATAGTATATATATATATATATATATATATATATATATATATATATATATATATATATATATATATATATACATATATATATATATATATATATATATATATATACATATATATATATATATATATATATATATATATATATATATATATATATATATATACATATATATATGTATATATATATATATATATATATATATATATATATATATATATATATATATATATTTATGTACGGTTAGATTAATTACAAATATTACATTTGCATGGCTGGCCATTCCATGAGAGGATATGATTTTTGAAAACATTAAAAATTTGAAATTTTCCTGATGTGCTCGGGAAGTTCATTCCAAAGCACAGCAGCAGAATATCTGAAATATCTTTTGCCATAAGACGTTGTTGGAATATCAAGGAGGTTTGAATATCTAAAATTGTATCTGTTATTTTTCAAAATGACCATATCAGATAGACAAGGAGGAGCAATTTTGTATAAAATTTTAAACGTTTCCAAAGCAATTGTTCTCATTCGTCTTATTTGTAGGGAGGGGACTTTGGCCTTTGAAAGTAATTGGTCGTAGGATCTTTTGTCATCTTTATAAATAAAACGCAGTGCTCTTTCTTGTATCTTTTCAAGTTTATCACAATTTGTTTTAGAACAGAAATGCCAAGCTAGTGGACAGAAATTGAAATTTGACAATACAAAAGAGTGAAATATTGTTAACTTGTTCATTTTTGAAAGGTATTTTCCAAGCCTTTTTAAGACATTTAATTGCTGAGAAGCTTTACGGCAGATAGTTTTAATGTGTAAATCAAATTTTAGTTGGTACTCTATGTCGATCCCTAGTAATTTTACAACTTATTCACATGTAGTACTTGCAGTTCCAATATGGATCGTGGGTTTCTTTGTGTGCGATTTTGTACCTACTGCAATTGCCTGGAATTTGTCCGGGTTTAATTGCATGCAATTTATTTCGAATCACTTGATAAGAATTTCGCTTTCATTTTCAATAGTTTTTAAAAGCATATCGAAATTTGAATGAGAATATGACAGGGTATTATCGTCAGCATAATTATATAATTTTCCCTCTCTGATGAAGTAAAATATATCATTTATAAAAATGTTAAAAAATAATGGTCCAAGAATTGATCCTTGTGGAACGCCTTTTTTAATGCCTGCCCACTCGCTCACAGCATCCTCTAGTTTTATTTGTTGTTTTCTTCCGCTCAAGTAATTTTCAATTAGATAAAGAGCTTTTTGTTCTAGCCCATAGGCAGCTAGTTTAGCAATAAGAATGTTGTGAGGCAAGCAGTCAAAAGCCTTCGAAAGGTCCATGAGGATTGCTGCGACATATTTGTTATTGTCTAATGCCTCTTTCCAATCTTCAATTAAACGCAAAAGTGTTGTTTGGCAACCATGGCCTTTACGAAAAGCACACAAGTAGTCATTAAAAATGTCATCGAAATATATTGATAATTGCTGAAATATAATTTTTCAAATACTTTGGAAACAACAGGTAGAATGCGAACAGGACGATAGTTTTTCACATTTAGAGGATATTGTTTTTCATATAAAGGCGTGACTTGTGCTAATTTCAATTGATCAGGAAACACACCAAAAGAAATTGATTTGTTAATTAGATTCGTTATTGGCTCAACCAGCACGGGGGAGCCAGCTTTAAGAAGTCTGGCCGGAAAATTGTCAAAACCAGTTGCTTCCTTAATATTGATATTGTTGATAACGTTCTGGACAGTGTGTGAATCAGTTTCTTTGAATTCAAATTTCGGAAGGTCAGGTAACTTTTCTTTGATGGATTTGATGCTTGGGTGAGTTTCTTGATCAAAAACAACGTCTTTACCAATGTCATTTGCAACATTTACAAAGAAAGAGTTAAAATTGTTACAGATATCACCAACATTATTCAATATCTTATCATAAACAATTCATAAACAAGATAGAACCATGGACTAGATAACCACAACAGAGGGACATTTTCTAAAGTGCATTGTGGTCTCAATAATATTGTTTTTGAGAAAGTATTGATTGTTTATACTGCGTCTGGAATGTATGGTTAATAGACTTTATATGTGACCCTTCGCCTCAAAGCGGTATTAAGTCGGGTTGGTTAAGATGTTGAAAATTGAATTTATGATCAGAAATATCAGACATGTGTTGAGTCTGTATGTTTTATTGAGGAGAATGGATACCATATTTTAGGATGTTAATGTCAACAATTTGTTTTTGACCAGTTTAACATTTAATTCGGCTTTTAAGCATCTAGTTCGTTCGTACATAATACCGTTTTGAGACGACGGATCACATATCGGCACTCACAAAGCGCTCCAACGGTGTAGATGACGGCAAGCTCCGTCCATCGGTTTACTGATGAATCTATCGTTTAGTCCCGTTTACTGTTTGCATTACTGACCTCCTCCTTTGACCCCCTAAGGTGGGCAGGAGGTTACTTGCAATGTTTCTGTCATCCCTCTATAACCTTGTGTTTCATAATTTTCATTACAGGTAATGACTTGCAGTATGCTCTTTGTGCGGCTATGTAGTCTAGTGGTATGACACTCGCTTTTGGATCGGAAGGTCCTGGGTTTAAGCCTCATGCTCGACGCATAGTTGAGTCCTTGGAAAAGGCTCTTTGCTCACATTCTCTCACCGTACTCAGGTGTAAAATTGAGTACCTGGCCGTTAACAGCGTTGTCTTTGTCCGAAAAATTGTAATATCACCTAACAGGCATCATGTCCCGTCCTACATGTTAAGTGTTGCTGTTGACTAGGAACCCCTTGTAAAGCGCGTTGAGCACATTTAGTGGATATTTGGCTATATAAGGCTCAGTTATTATTAATTATTATTATTATCTGATTTTCAACTTGCTTTCCGTCTTTGTATTGGAATGAGATTATTTAGTTTTGTCCTGACTAATGCAGAGTCACTGGCTAGGAGCAAAACAGTCGCATTTATTATTATAGTTTTGGGAGATGATATCTAAATCTGTATGTTATGTTATCTTATATTTTTGTTCTGTATTATGATCTGTACGTGGACGCATTTGAGTGTATTCCTTTTTTTATGTGTTTTGGTGAGACTTTTAGATGATCTCACTAAGTACACTTGATAGTGTGCTTTTGGAATCTTCACATGTTCCCAAATTGAACCATCTCATTTGTTTAACTTTTTCTTGTGTGCTTTTTAATAGTAAATCTTAGAAAAACAAATATCTTTATTATTCAATTTCCTTCCTTTTAACTGGTCTGAAATTACCCAAATGCGTTGCACGCGCAGTAAAAACAAAAAGAAAACTGTTTGCATTAGCCGTGCTGATTGATCATGACGATGAATCATGACCACACATTTATGACGTGCGGTAGTAGTAGTAGTAGTAGTAGTAGTAGTAGTAGTAGTAGTAGTAGTAGTAGTAGTAGTAGTAGTAGTAGTAGTAGTTGTTGTTGTCGTAGTAGTAGTATTAAAAATAGTAGTAGTATTAACAGTAGTAGTAGTAGTAGTAGTAGTAGTGGTAGTAGTAGTAGAAGTAGTAGTAGTAGTAGTAGTAGTAGTAGTAGTAGTAGTAGTAGTAGTAGTATTAGTAGTTGTCGTAGAAGTAGTAGTATTAACAGTCGTAGTAGTATTAACAGTAGTAGTAGTAGTAGTAGTAGTAGTAGTAGTAGTAGTAGTAGTAGTAGTAGTAGTAGTAGTAGTAGTAGTAGTAGTAGTAGTAGTAGCAGTAATATCAGCAGATAGTGCACAGATCTGAGGTTTCCAGTAAATCATTCATATAAGTAGGGGGTCCCCAAAAATACATAATCGGAATATTTAGTGACGGAGAACTGGAGAAAGCATTATAATATTGGGGATCTTCCTTCACAGACTAAATGGTATGGTTTTGTTTGGTACAGCAACTGCTTCATTTTTCAATCGACAGACTTAAGTATTTTAGTTTTTACCAAGTTATCCTCATCCATGGCTGATATTTGAAGTTTTCTCCAAAGTGAAGCTCGAGTCACACAACTATTATTATTATTCATTTTATTATTCATATTATCATTCATATTATTAATAATATTATTCATAATATTATTATTGATCTATTTATAAAATAATGGCAAACAGACCTGCTGGTTATCCTTAAAACCAAGGGCCACTAACTGAATTATGCACCGTGTTGTTGGTTTAGTCAATCTCATAATTTTATAATGTTTCATTGGTTGAAAACAAGGTTTTAAGGTTATGAATAAATTAAATCAACTTAACACTCAAGCCAGCCGGCTATTAGCAAGGCAGCTAATTGTTCTGCCTATTCTGACAAAACATCTTTATCAACTTTCACTCACCATTTGATCCAAAATAAAGAATAACATTTTATGTGTTTTTAAAAATGTTTTTAAAGCATTTTTTGACGCTTGCAACACATTTAGGTTATATCAGCGCCTGTGAAAAGGAAGAAAATAGTAGAATGTTCTAGAATTACAATTAAAATATCAAAGAGAAAGTAAGACAAAGGGGAACTGGGAACAAATAGTGATCAGATGTAGATTCCAAGAGCATACCATCAATGTACGTAGTCTGAGATCACCTATAAGTCTCATCCAGACACAAGACCAAGATTCAACAAAGAGGAACACACTCAAATGCTTATATTTCATTGTACATTAAAAATAACAAATATAATAATAAATAACAGAGAGATGATTTACAAGGAAAAAATATCGTCTCCGAAAACAATAACTATGCATTTGACTGTTTCCCTCCCAATCAAAAACTCCGGCCAGCGTTGGGACAAAACCAAGCAATCCCATTCCAAGACAAAGACAGAAAGCAAATTGGAAACAGCTATAAGGGGATAGAAGACACGGTAAGTACCTCCATGCCCACTGTGGAGGTAGGGAACCCCACCCAGAATAACGTTTTTAAAACTTTGATTTTTAATTACCGATCGAATTAAGAATGACATCCAAAATTTCATTTTTTTCTGAGGTCCCGATTTGAGATATTCTCACAAGTTGGGAGCCATTTCGATCTAACGATACTTGAAAATAAATATTATCCGGTCAAAATGGAAAATAATATGTTTTTTGTCAGTGCACAGCACATTGGGCTGATTTATGCTGCAGGATTGCAACAGGCGGCCGCCTGTATTTTTGTCATGTGTTAACCCTATAAAAATCTTTCATGCACTTGTCTTTCAGAATACAGAGTGAGCTCCCGGACGCATCATCTAAACCTTTGAATTTGGAATCGGTGAATCCTTCAATTTCTTCCTGTATCCACTTCAGTTAAATTCGTCATCATGAATTTCAAAGATTTGATCTGTAAGTGTTTGACAAATGTTTTCATCATTACTTACTTACTTACTTATCCGAACCAGTGACCACCTGAGCTCTAGCCCTTCGGTCGTGCCATGAGCTCAGGTGATTGCTGTAAGTGTTTGATAAATGTTTTCATCATTACAAAAACTTTTCATTAACTCCATCAAGAAGTGCTAATGTAACACAGGTATTTTCGTATTTTCGTGGACACTGTTCGGCTCTATAAATTAATAAAGTTTTATTATACAGTTGGTTTCGAATTTTAGAAATTAAATAGATGAATATGAATATGAATTACAATTTTTCGTCCTTAACCGCGAAATTTTTATTCTCAATTGTCTTCTGGCACTTTCCTACACACTTCATTTTTTGTTGTTATAAACCAGTTAATTTGGCCAGAAAACTCGTCTATCAAATATCGATCGATTTAAATGACCCCAATCTTGGCAAAAACTCTCAAAAGCGCGACTTTATCGAAAACATCTCGAAGTCCCAGATTTGATGGTTTTTGCCAAAATGAGGGTAATCTTGATCGATCGATAATTGAAGGACCGTTTTTGCTGGCTTAAAATTTCAATACCTGTGTGTTTTTAGAGTACAT
This sequence comes from Berghia stephanieae, assembly GCF_034508935.2. Taxonomy (NCBI): domain Eukaryota; kingdom Metazoa; phylum Mollusca; class Gastropoda; order Nudibranchia; family Aeolidiidae; genus Berghia; species Berghia stephanieae. The sequence continues at coordinate 42,221,986 of NC_088368.1, read as the reverse complement.
TGTTGTTTCTATCAAAAAGAAATTACAATAACGCTTTACAGACTACACACCTCGGCCAATATGTTCAGTATTGCTGTTGGATTTTGACGCAACAAAAGATTTTTTAACTTTTGGCATTTTGAAATCGACAAAAATGTCGCATTAATAATTCTTATTTCATCGATTCTTTATTTAAATACCAAAAATTCTTCAAAAAGTGAGTGTAATTTCAAAACAGTGTCGGCATAATTTTTTTTTTGTGTGTTGTTTTATGTATTTTAAGGACATCTTACATAATAATGAACAACTACAAAAGTAATAATTGGATTTTTTTCAAAAATGTGTATGTATATAATCAAATGTATATTCTATGCTCATGCCAAATTCAGTGATGCCAAAACTCAGGTTTCACCGGAAAAAAATCCGGTCTGGAGCAAACAATTCCGGGTTACTGGCAACTTCCCTCGAATTCCAGTAAGGTTAAATTGTTCCAAGGATAACCCCCCCCCCCCCCCGGTCCAGTCACTACTAATACAACCACCATCACCACATCATCTTCATTACCACAACTAGTTCAACCACCACCACATCATCATCATCACCACTGCTACTACTACAACCACAACGACCATCACCACCACATCATCATCACTATTATTACAACCATCACTACCATTACTACTACAACCACCACCATATCATCATCACTACCACTACAACTACAACCGCCACCAACACATCATCATTACCACTACAGCAACAACCGTCACCACCACATCATCATCACTATCACTACTACTACAACCACCACCACCACTACCACAACTTCTACAACCACCACCTCCACATCATCTTCTTTACCACTACTACTACAACCACCACCAGCACCACCAAATCATCATCACTAACACTCCTACTACAACCACCACAACATCGTCATCATCACCACTGCTACTACTACAACTACAACCACCATCACCATCACATCATCATCACTACTACTAGAACCATCACTACCACTAATACTACAACCACATCACCATCCCTACCACAATTACCACAACCACCATCCCTACAACCGCTACTACTACAAACCACCACATCACAATCCCTACAACCACTACTGCAACAACCACCACATCACCATCCCTACCACCATTATTACAACAACTTCCACATCACGATCCATGCCAGAACAACTACAACCACTATTACATCATCATCTCTACCACCACCATCACATCGCCATCCCTGCAACTACTATTACAACCACCACAACGCCACCCCCCCCACCAATACTACTGCAACCAGTGTTGCAAACGCCGTAAAAACCCTTCAAACAAATTTAGCCGAAATCTCTCTCTCTCTCTCTCTCTCTCTCTCTCTCTCTCTCTCTATCTATCTATCTATCTATCTCTCTCTCTCCCTCTTCACACAAACACACAACTGCACACACACACACATACACACACACACACACACACACACACACATAAATCAATAAATTGCGCACACTGGATTAATTTTCATGTTCACATCCCTGCATTTGCCTATAAAAAGTGCTAATCACAAATACTTCGACCTCAAACTTTAGCCTCGTTTTTCGAGTTCATGTTGCTCTACTTATCACTACATGCACTTTCAGCACTCTCTCTCTCTCTCTTTCTCTCTCTCTCCCTCAAACACACAAACACACACACACACACACACACACACACACTACAACCACCACCACCGGATCTTCATCACGACCACTACTACTACAATCATCATCACCACCACCACATCATCACTGACACTACTACTTCAGCCACCACCACCACATCATCATTACTACTACAACCACCACCACTACATCATCACTACTACTACAACCACTGCCACTACTACAACCACAGCCACCACCACCACGACACATCATTATCACTACCACTACTACTACTACTACAGCAGCCATCATCACATCGTCATCACTACTACTACTACTACTACTACTACTACTACTACTACTACTACTACTACTACTACTACTACTACCAAAATAACAACCAACACAACACATCCTCATTAGGTTTTGGAGCTTTACTTCATTTGAAATAAGGAAACTTTGGGGTTGCATTTGGCAATGTGTTTATATATCATAATATAGTTCTAATCAATTATCTGTTTAGATCAAGGCAATATTTAAACACGATACCAAATATCATCCCAATTCCCTTTTTTGTGTGCGGAAATCCCCCTTTCGGTATTGAAATTCCTCCAAGTGGTGTCTCCAATTCCTGTGAGTCATATTTAAAATTGACGTCTCTGAATTTTTGACTATTCTCGTCAAATTTTCAATGGCCGTATCTAAGGAGTTATCTTTGCCCATTGATTTGACTATGCGTGAAAACGGTGCCTCACTTCAAAGTCGATTTTCTCAAAACTTGATTTTTTTTAACACTAAAATTGTTATCAAATTTTAAAGCATAAAATAAGCTATGATTGGGTACCAAAAACCCAAAATTGAAAAATCCGACTTAATACCGTTTCGAGGCGGAGGGCCACATTTGTCGGACCCGACGGCAGCAGCCTCTTACGGTTTTCACACTACTATGTTATGACGATCGACCCAATCAGCAAAGTCCGGTCCGTATTCGTGCACCGTCGCAAACCCGCCGGGTAGCATCGTCACAACACACCGTTCGACTAGATGCTCTGCCGTCTCAGGTTCTTGCCCACAGCGGGTACATGTTGGACAGGTAGAAAGACCCCACCGATGAAGCGCACTGGCCGTGAGGCAGCTCCTCGACCGAAGCCGATTCGCAGTCACCCAGTGTCTCCTCTTACTGATATCAAAGCCTGGCAACTTCTCACCGAGCTTAGAGGAGGTTACGTCCCCGCCCCCACGAGGGATTGAATTCGTCCAAACCGACTTCCATCTCGTATGTGCAGCTCTGTCCGTAGTCAGGGATTCTGCGTACAAGGATTGCCGGGACTTATTTCAGCTCGAAATGGGGGCGCCGTCCATTATGCGCTTCAGAGGGGTATCCTCATTCCCTCTCTCTTTGATCTTACTCAGCCAGTTTCCCGTAATCGTCTCCCTCTGGACATTGGGTGACTGGATCGCTGCCAATATCGGGCCCAATTTTCTAGGCGTTGTTGCCAGCGTTCCTGACACTATGTGCATCGACTTGCGAAGTTTTACATCCACCTTCTCAACGTTTCTGCTTCTACCCCACACTGGAGCGCAATACTCCGCGATGGAATAGCATAGTGCCAGGTCCTGACCCGACGGCGATCCACGGTCAGCTCAGTAAAACCTGGCAGGAGTGACAACACCCTTGCCATTGCCCGCCCCACAACTGACCTAGGCCCAGGTGGTTGGCGGTTGGGGAAACAGAAGAGGGGGTGGAACTTCCGTGGCTTGCCTGCAATCTGGAAACACTGTGGCGGAAAATTGTGGTATTCTTGCTATAATGATATATCTGCTCAATATTGTGACTTGCTATCGGATCTTATAAAAAATCAAATATCCTAGATATAGATTTATCTCGTTTTTTAAATTTATTCTATACTGAATTATTAATACACCAAATTTGTCGATAAATCGCATCCGTTGTCGACAGCGGACCGACAAATAGGTCTTGTCGACAATAGCATCCCTGCTGTCTTCATTGTAATTGTCACTTTCCTCATCCACAAACGACAACCGTGACAAAAAATAGTACAGAAATACAATCGTACAGATTAAAAGTAACCGACAAAAACAGCAGGAGTTTCTCTGTATTTACCGTTCACCACCAAGCCAACAAAACAAGATATCAACAATTGTTTTTGATTGAGTTCGGTGAATTTATGTCTATTTAATCCATAAACAAAAAGCATGATAATTTTATGAGTGATTTTAACTTTGACATAAACAAAAGTGAATTTAAAGTATTTCAGGAGCTTATTGAAACAAACAACTTATCCAACATCGAAGTGCTCCTATAAAAGCTTTTTGTTTTTAAGGGTTTTACGGCGCTTGCAACACATTAAGGTCATATCAGCGCCGGTAAAAAGGAAGAAAATGGGATAGTAAAAAGTTCTAGAATTACAATTAAAGCATCCAAGAATAAGGCAGACACAGGGGAATTGGTTCAAATAGGGAACAGACGTAGATTCCAAGAGCACACTATCAGTGTACTTAGTTTGAGATCACCTAAAAATCTCATCCAGACACAAGCACAGGTCCCCACGAGAAGGAATACAGTCAGATGTTTACAAATCATATATCATACATAAACATAACATAATACAGTGCATAATAGAGAGATGATTTACAAGGAAAAAATATCATCTCCCAAAACTAACTACACATTTGACTGTTTCCCTCCCAGCCAGGGTATCCGACCAGGGCCAGGAAAAAACCAAGTAATCTCATTCCAAGACAAAGACAGAAAGCATGTTAGAAAACAGATATAAGGGGATAGAAAAAAACGACAAGTACCTCCCTGCCCACTGTGGAGGAAGGGAACCCACCCAGTAAGTGCTCCTATAAACATCCATGACCACAGGATAGATCACGTGATTAAAAATAGTGAACATTCTCTCTCTTCAACTGTCTTGAACAATAAAACATTAAACTCGGACCATCATTAACTTCTGTTTCGCGTTTTATTTCCAATGAAACACGAAGTAAAAAAGAATGTAACATAATGAAAAATAAATAATGTAGACATGTACATTTAAAAACAAGAACTTGACCATAACATACAAAAATAATGATGCAAATGGTATCCACGAGTCAACCGGATTCAAAAGTCTGATATCACGTCCGCCGAGAAACCAGCAGCGTCGTTCTAAACAAAGAACATTGGTACTTTTTATTCTTCATGCTGGTGAGAAACTTTTCACATGTCATGTGAAAAATCAAACCATTATCAGATTTATTATGTTTTTCTCCTCTGGATACACTTTTGTGCTCGTCAGAGAAGTATTTCATAAGAGCATTTGCCATTGTTACGAAGGTTTAGAACCAGTTACTAAGTTACTCTGCGTCATTACGAGGAAGTGACGTCACGGCTGTTGAAGCATATTGTCGGAACGGTGGACAAGCATGCTCCCTTATATACTAGAGCAGTGAGATTGAGACGTCAAGCACCCTGGTATAATTTGGAGATAAAAATGATTGAATTAGCCAGGCGGCATACAGAGAGAGAGAGAGAGAGAGAGAGAGAGAGAGAGAGAGAGAGAGAGAGAGAGAAAATGGCCCCAATCGAGAGACGATGTGGACAAGAAACTCTACTCATGAAAAGCTGTCAATTTCAGGGCCATAAAGAAATATTATGAGGACAATCTGAACAACGTCAGAAGTACGAGACAATTTTTTTGTCTTAACAAAGGAACTGCTCGGACAAGTGACGCAAGCAGATCTCCCATTATTAATTGATGGGCGCTTGTTCCAGTTAAAGTTGTGTTGGGCAGGACGCTAAACTGTCGTGCGTGCCGGCGAATCGAGCCTGACTACACGAACACGAAGAGTATTTATTGGCTGGGCGACCGGCCACTTCGCCATTGAAATTTAGGCAATCTGGACGTCATCATAACATATTCGGGCATCGATTTGGGTCACCATCTAGTCGCACATAGGAGGGCGGGCTGTTCAATGCCACTGTCATATGGGATGGTCTGTTTGTTTTTTGGAAAAAATTGTTTTTTAAGGATTTTACGGCGCTTGCAACACTTTAAAGCAATATCAGCGCCAGTAAAAAGGAAGAAAATGGAAAATTAAAAAGTTCTAGAATTACAATTGAAGCACCCAAGAAAGGTAAGACAAAGGGGAATTGGTTCAAATAGGAAACAGATGTAGATTCCAAGAGCACATTATCAAAGTACTTAGTTTCAGATCACTAAAAGTCTCATCCAGACACAAGCACATGTCCCCCCTAAGAGGAATACACTCAAATGTTTTACTAATCATATATAATATAAAGAAAATACAGAGTATAACAGAGAGATAATCTACAAGGAAAAAAATATCATCTCCTAAAACTAACTATACATTTAGTTGTTTCCTTCTCAGCCAGGGCATCTGGCCAGGGCCAGGACAAAACCAAGTAATCTCATTCCAAGACAAAGACAGAAAGCATGTTGGAAAACAGATGTAAGTGTAAGGGAATAGAAGACACAGTAAGTTTAAGTATCTCCCTGCCCACTATGGGAGGTAGAGAACCCCGACCAGGACAAAGCAACCCCATTCTTAGACAAAGACAGAAAGCAAGTTTGAAAACAGGTATGGGCGGGGGGGGGGGGGGGGGGGGGGGGGGGGGGGTGGTGAAGACGCAGTAAGTACCTCCCTGTCCACTATAGGAGGTCAGGAACCCCACCCAGTGGGATGGTCTCGTGAGTATCCTGCGGAATAACACTATTGCCCATGCCATATGGCCTAAACATCCCCACCAACGACAAAGCGTTGACCCATTAGGAGTGTACTGTTGACGAAGGATCCCGTAGATCTCTTTGAGCACGTGTAGTGTTTAGTGGATATCGCACTATATAAAAGCTCATGTTTTTAAGAAATGCATATAGTGACATTCAGTGATGAGACATGATAATATTTACAATACGTACGTAATAATTATTCTCTTTTTTCTCACTCAGATGTTGTAGTTGCCGCCATCATATTCCCGACTATTGCATCGGCAGGAAAAACGGTAAGTTAACCTAGAATGGCTGATCAAACCAAATAATATAATAATAATAATAATAATAATAATAATAATAATAATAATAATAATAATAATAATAATAATAATAATAATAATAATAATAATAATAATAATGATAATAATGATAATAATAGTAATAATAATAATAATAATAATAATAATAATAATAATAATAATAATAATAATAATAATAATAATAATAATAAAAATAATGATGATGATGATGATGATGATGATGATGATGATGATGATGATGATGATGATGATGATGATGATGATGGTGATGATGATAATAATAATGATAATAATAATAATAATGATAATAATAATAATAATAATAATGATATAATAATAATAATAATAATAATGATAATAATAATAATAATGATAATAATAATAATAATGATAATAATAATAATAATGATAATAATAATAATAATAATAATAATAATAATAATAATAATAATAACAATAATAATAATAATAGCAATGTAATAGTAGTAGCAATAGTCGCATTTGTAATAGTAGTAGTAGTTAGTAGTAAGTAGTTAGTAGTAAGTAGTAAGTAGTAAGTAGTAAGTAGTAAGTAGTTAGTAGTTAGTAGTTAGTAGTTAGTAGTTAGTAGTAAGTAGTTAGTAGTTAGTAGTAGTAGTATTTAGTATAGTAGTAAGTAGTTAGTAGTAAGTAGTTAGTAGTTAGTAGTTAGTAGTTAGTAGTTAGTAGTTAGTAGTTAGTAGTTAGTAGTTAGTAAGTAGTAGTTAGTAAGTAGTAGTTAGTAAGTAGTAGTTAGTAAGTAGTAGTTAGTAAGTAGTAGTTAGTAAGTAGTAGTTAGTAAGTAGTAGTTAGTAAGTAGTAGTTAGTAAGTAGTAGTTAGTAAGTAGTAGTTAGTAAGTAGTAGTTAGTAAGTAGTAGTTAGTAAGTAGTAGTTAGTAAGTAGTAGTTAGTAAGTAGTAGTTAGTAAGTAGT
>NC_088368.1:42206849-42209349 GCF_034508935.2 Berghia stephanieae | reverse complement strand
GTTTTCGTGAAACTTCCACGCATGCCAACATACGATGAACGCTCAGACTGTCTAGAATCCTTCTTACACCGATTCGAAGTTCAGGCTAAAGGTTATCGTTGGCCAGAAAGCAAATGGGCCACAGCCTTGATTAACTGCTTATCTGGAGAACCGCTAAAAGTTTTCTATACCTTAACAACTGAAGATGCAGATGACTATGGTAAAATTAAAGACCCTCTACTAAAAAGATTTAGATTAACGGAAGATGGTTACCAGGAAAGGCTTCACACTGCAAAACCGGAAAGTGGAGAAGACTTTAATACATTCGTGAACCGAATTACTCAATTTCTAAATCGGTGGCTTGAGTTGGCAAACGTAAAACAAGACGACTTTGCAGGCCTTTACTATCTCACGCTGAAGAATCGAATCTATCAAGCTTGCAACCCAGATTTAGTTGAATTCTTTAAAGAGAGAAAGCCAGAAAACTTGGACAAATTAAAAATCTACGCAGAAAACTTTAACAGCGCACATCCATTGACACCCCTTAGCAGAACATTGAAGGAACCATACTACGCTGCCGCTGCTCAGAGTCCATGTACACCTAAAGTTCAATACTCAAATAGAACGAGCCGATCAATCACTCGGAACACGCAAGTGAAACAAGATGATCATAGTAACAAACCATGGAACAAACAGTTCAATAGAGACCATAGCCGATCCTATCAAAACAAAACAAGAAATAGCACTGACAATAATACAGAGTATAAGAAAACCAACAAACCTATAATTAAATGTCAATATTGTGGAATGAAAGGCCACACAGCAGACAAATGTTACAAAATCGTGGGATATCCAAAAGAAACTGCAAATGCATCACTCCAAACAAGTGTAAATAATCAGACACGAGTAATGTCAGGAGAAAATATAAATGTGTATTGCGTGAAAGGTATGTCACTTTTAACACAAACTCACAAGTCAGGATCGCTTTTTTTTGTAAAGGCAAAGCTAATGGAACTGATTGCAAAATATTGAGAGACACAGGATGCAGTACAGTAGGAATAAAAGCATCTTTGATCAATGACGAAGACAAAACTGGAAAAACGGTACAATGCATCACATTCAGTGGCACAGTCGAAACCTTTGAAACAGCTAATGTGTACATAGAAACCCCATACTATACAGGAATAGTGGAATGCTGTATACTTCCCAAACCCGTCGCTGATGTTATTGTTGGCAATATAAAAGGTCTTAAAGACAACCCAACAGATGTAAAAGAATGGTCATTAACCCAAGAAACAGCTTGTCTAGCAGAAACAAGAAAGATGACTAAGACAACAGAGAAGCCAATGACTATTTCTCTTGAACCACAACAATTTGACAGGAACACGTTCATTGAAGAACAGAAAAAGGACCCGACTTTAACATCATATTTCAATATCGCAAACAAAGGGACGAAATCAAAAGTTGAATACATCATTGAAAAAGATATTCTGTTCAGGTTACATAGGAAAAGAAACAAAATAGCTAAACAACTGGTCACGCCGAGTATTTACAGAAACAAAATCCTTGGAATAGCGCACGATTCAATAACTTCTGGACATCTTGGGAGCTCTTCCACATTGAAGAGAATATCCGAGAATTTCACATGGCCTGGAATTACTAAAGACGTCCGAGAATATGTGAAATCGTGTGACACATGCCAAAGAAGAGTCGCAAAAGGCAGAATACCAAGATTGCCATTAGAGACAACCCCAGTTATTGAAAAAGTTTTTCAAAAAGTTGCAATTGACATTATAGGCCCTTTAACAAAATCAGATAGAAACCATACACACATACTAACACTAGTCGATTACGCAACCAGGTGGCCAGAAGCGATAGCATTGAAATCAACTACATCGGATCACATAGCTGAAGCATTGATGACAATTTTTACTAGAATAGGCATACCAAATGAGATACTGTCGGACAATAGACCCCAATTTACATCACATATGATGCATGAAACCATGAATCTCATGGGAATCCTACACTCATTCGTAACTCCCTATCACCCCCAAGCAAATGGTCTTTGTGAAAGATTTAATGGCACTCTAAAGAATATGTTAAGAAAAGTGTCAGCAGAAAAACCAGATGATTGGGACAGATACTTACCAGCAATCCTATTTGCATATAGAGAAATACCCCAAGAATCTACAGGCTACTCCCCATTTGAGTTGATGTATGGACGATCACCTCGTGGCCCGATCAATATAGTAGCCGACATTTGTAAAGGGAATGAGGAGGACAATAACGAAATTATGTTTGCTTACGAATATGTAAGAAACCTGAAAGACAGAATAGAGGACACGTGTAAGCTAGCACAGGAATCCGTCACTAAAAAAGCAGAGAAATACAAGGAATACTCTGATCGCAAAAGCAAATCAAGAAAATTTGAGATTGGTGACAAAGTATTAATACTCTTACCCGATGACTCGAGTAAACTTTTAGCTACATGGAAAGGACCATTCAAGGTATTAGCAGT
>NC_088368.1:42196849-42201849 GCF_034508935.2 Berghia stephanieae | reverse complement strand
CCTCACTTACAACTTTTACAAACTGACCGTTGTACATTGGACAAGTGGGTATATGATTAAATTTGGTCTTTTAACATTCCAAAGGGCCCGGAATAGGCATTGTATATGAAAAATATGATTATCATTATAAAGAATGCATGCATATGGTGTACAATATCAACATATATATGTACTATCTGTACCTTATAACTTTCAAGTTTAAATAATCTGGGTTGCCACTTTGGCGTAAAATTCGTAAAATATTCTGGCAAGTTTACTGATAACCAAACACATGGTAATAATACTTGTCAACTGTAAAATAATTAATAACATATACGAACATTTCAAAATTAAATGTGATAATGAATACGATAAATGCTTAAAATACAGTCAACCTTACGTAAACAATCTTAGACCTAATTCATTTTATCTGTAAACGAGCTGGAGGTTTAATAATGCGACCAGCTCTCGAAACAACAACAGACTGAGTTCTCTGCGGCGACCTATCATCGCCACATTTAGTGGTAACAGATGTTTGTGAATGCTTCAATCTGTTATCACTTTCCTGCTTTGAGTTTTCATCAACTTTATCATTACATGAAGAAATATATTCTTCAACAGGATACTGTTCATTTTCCAATTCGAGAGCATGGACCCTCTGCACTGGTCGTACAAATATGCCATTAGCAGTTCTGATCTCAATAGTTCTGACACAACCATCTCGTCCAGGTAAAAGACGAACAACTCGAGCTAAAGGCCATCGTAGCCTTGGACTTATCTTCTCTGAGTAAAACTAGAGAACCTATCTTAACCGGAGAACCCTTAGGTGAAGACCTGACAAGAGGCAGGTTTTGAATGTACTTTTTGTGCCAGAGATCCCAGAAATGATTAAATTGCCTTTTAATCTGTAACGAAGCTTCTCTTGCCATAGCTCCACTAGCAATTGGCTCTTTTGCTTCCACCGCTGGTTGATGGCTATCATGACGCCCAAACAGAAAATGAGCAGGTGACAATGCCTCATTGCACTCAGGGTCATCAGAGACATAAGTGAGGGGTCTGCCATTTATGCAAGACTCTATTTCGAACAAGACAGTTTCCAGCTCTACTCTACTCAAACTTCGGTTTCCAATTGTCTTTTTTAAAGATTGCTTTACTGAACGCACTAGTCTTTCCCAAACCCCACCTCTCCAAGGAGCTCTAGGAGCGTTAAATGACCACTTAGGACCGTCATCGGTATAACGATCAGCAATATGTCTTGTCGCCGCTTGAAATGTCTTCGCGTTGTCAGATAGTATTTTAGAGGGCATTCCTCGTCTCGCAACAAAACGTCTGAACGCGAGTAGAAAATCACTCAATGACAAACTTCCACAAAGTTCAATGTGAACTGCTCTAACCACGCAACACGTAAAGAGTAAGATATAGAATTTCTTCCCTACAGCATCCACAGTGAATAAAGGACCTGCATAGTCAACACCAGTAATACTAAAGGGATCGGCACGAACCAGGCGCTCCTGGGGTAAGGGAGAAATTGATTGTGAACATTGTTGAGAATCGAATCGTTGACAACGAACGCACTTCCGCTTAACCCTTTTTGTCAAAGACCTTAGACCTATTATCCAAAACTGATTTCTCAAAGATGCCATAACTTGTGACACTCCTGCATGTTTTAACGCTATGTGTTCTCTGCGCACTAATAACAAGGTCAAATGACACTTTGGCAGAATGATAGGAAATTTTTCATTCAAGGTAAGATCAGAAAATTGAAGCCGACCTCTCATCTTCAACAGTCCTTGTTTGTCAAGAAAGGGATTCATTTTATACAAGACCGACGTTCTTTTAGCCTGCTTATTATTTTCAAGACAATCGATTTCTTCAGCGAAATGTAAACTTTGTATGTACAACAACAACTTCAATTTTGCAAACTCAAGTTCATCAACACACAACTTATGATGTGTCGTTTCCATAAAATTTCTTCCTCTTCTTGAATTATTTATGAATCGGAAAATCCAACCAATTATTCTAATAGACTTAGAGAAATCTCCCCACCGTGTAAAATCCAATACTGAATCAGCTTTAGCTGCGCACACTGTGACACTAGTGGTTGCTGATTCCTCACTTACCACATGGCTACCCTCATTGACTTCGTCCATTTCATTATTAGGACCTTTGAGCCACGGTGGACCTTGAAACCACAACGGTTTGTTCAGAATTTCCTCAGCTGACAACCCTCTGGTTAAACAATCGGCTGGGTTCTCTTTCCCAATACAATGATGCCATGACTCGGGTGCAGTAAGCTCTTGTATTTGAGCTACACGGTTGCACACAAACATTTTCCACCGAGTCGGCTCACTACGGATCCACTGCAGCACCACAGACGAATCAGTCCAACAAAAGTACTTCACACTGTCTGGGAGCTGTAAACTATTGACAACAGATCGGAGAAGTTTAGCACCAACAACGGCTCCTAGCAATTCCAGTCTTGGAAGAGTGACAGGCTTTAAAGGACTAACTCTAGCCTTTGACAACAACAAAGAAATAGAGATTGAACCATCAACTTCAAGAACTTTCAAATAGATCACAGCACCATAACCCTTGAGAGAACTATCACAAAAACAATGAAGTTCCACAGATTGTTTCTCTTTCCACGTGAGAGAAACAAAACATCTTAGAATCGATAACTCTCGCAACCTAAGCAAATCTCCAGCCCATGCCAAAAATCGTTTTCTCAACTCGACCTCAACTTGCTCATCCCAATCAAGTCCCAACTTCCACACTTCTTGAAACAATATTTTGACAGACATGATAATAGGAGAGATAAGCCCAAGTGGATCAAATGTCTTGGCTATGCAACTCAAAATCAACCGTTTTGTAACTAACACATCCTCTGGAACCAAGATTCCATCAAAGGTGAAAGTGTCTTCGACTGGACTCCAACGCATTCCGAGAACTTTGACAGAGTCATTTTCTAAGCTTTTGTCTTCGAAATGTCTATGAATATTTTCTGCAACTTCTGAATTATTGGAAGACCATTTGCATAACTTCATACCAGCTTCACTCATGACTTTTGAAGCTTCAGACATGAGATTTATAACCTCGTCCACACTGTCGCCTCCCGAGAGCCAATCATCGCAATACATGTTCTCAGACAATTCTTTGATGGCCTTGGTGGCTGGATACTGTGACAGGTGATGACGAATAGTGGCATTCAGGAGAAATGGACTGGCTTTGTTTCCAAACGGGACTCTTGTTATGCGCATAATGTGAACTATGTTGTCAATCTGCCAGAAAAACCGATGCACATCGCGATCTTCTGGTCTGACACTAATCTGGAGAAAAGCCTTCTCTATGTCGGAGTATAAGGCTACTTTATGTCTTCTAAATCGCATGAGCACATCGCTCAACAGAGGTAACAGGTTTGGGCCTGTTTCCATACAGTCATTTAAAGAGATAGTGTTTGGTCCGGAGGCAGAAGCATCAAATACAGGGCGTATCTTAGTTGAAAGGCTGGACATCTTAACAACTGGTCTATGAGGCAAATAGAATTTTGAATTTGTCATGTTCTGACCTTCATCCAAGGGCACCTCCTCAATGATGCTGTCTGCCTCCATTTTCCTAAAAACATCATCATATCCCTTTTTCAGTATTTTATCTCTTGATAACTTTCTCTCAAGATTATCAAGTCTCTGCCTAGCTTGAGACGCATTGCACTGCAATTGCGGCTTCTTTGATTCTACCCAAGGTAGAGCCACTTGATACCTATTGTCTACATACTCAATCCTTTTTGCAAACTCTTTCATAACTTTAGATTCATATGGTGCATTCTTATCATGACAGCATTCTAAGTATTCATAATCCCACAATTTTCTAAAGTCAGATTGTGGAATGTCTGTCAAGCAGAGCAGTTGTCTGCAGGAGTCGAGTGCTTTGTTACTCGGGTTCGAATATGCACCAGAGAGGACCCATGGTCCTAAGACAGTTTCTTGGGCAACAAGCCCAGAAGGACTACACACGCAAGAATCTGTCTTGATGAGTTTCCAATAATAATCCTGACCAATCAAGATATCAATGCTTACGTTTTTATCACAATGGATATCTTCTGAGAATGTACACTCCTGAAAGTGTGATAATACATCCATGGGAATTGCCGGCCTAAAAATTGCCGCGCAAATGACCTTAACCTCTGTAAGTAATAAGGTTTCTTTCCCTTCACAGGGCAAATCAAATCTCACAGCATAAACATTTCTCAATGCCTTTTCTGAAGGTTTATCTGACTCAAAGGCAGACACATTCAAGCTTTCTCTGCCATAAAAGGAAGGTTTTATTCTTTTGACAGCTCTGCTCGAGATGAAACTTCTATCTGATCCACTGTCGAACAAAACTGTCAAAGAGACACCCTTCATATTAATCTTCATTGTTTGTAACACAGTGTTTTTGTTTGTAAGTTTGCTTCGACAAAGGGCAACATTGATACTTTCGGGATTTTCAGTTTGAGCAAAACTGGAGTTGAAATTTGTATTGCCCGATTCTGTTTTCATTTGCCCGTTACTACAAAACCTCTCATTGTGTTTATGGCCACAAATTTTACATTTTGAGTAGCACTTTTTCGCAACATGACCCTTTGTGAAGCAAACCCAACAAAGATTATTCTCTTTGATCTTATCCTTAACATGTTCTGTCTTCATGGTAAAAACTTTCCTACATTTGCTATTGCCATGTTTTCCGCCACAGAATGAACACAATAAGTCATTTCCTGATGACAACGTAAGAGCTGAGGCGGTAGAACGAAAGTTTGGATTTGCTTTGCATTCACGATGATTCTGTAATGTAGGTACAGGTACAAAGCTCTGTGAACGTTCACGATTCTCGATTTCGTTGTGTAGGAAGTCCATAAGGAACGCTAAATCTCCTTCCTTTTTGTGACTTTTCCTTGCCCACATGAGTCTGATGTCCGGAGCTAAGCGACTGACGATAAGCGGTGTGAGCACCAGCCCATAATTTGTGCCGTCCCATGTTTTCGAGGC
>NC_088368.1:42181849-42186849 GCF_034508935.2 Berghia stephanieae | reverse complement strand
TAAGTCGACACACACACACACACACACACAGAGAGAGAGAGAGAGAGAGAGAGAGAGAGAGAGAGAGAGAGAGGTAGTAAGAGAGGGATAGAGTGGGAGTGAGAGAGAGATAAAGTGAGGAGGACAAAATGAGAAAATGTGTTTTCTCACAAAATGAGACATGCGGCATGATTAGGGTCATATCACTTGATCAAAAGTTCAGGACTATTTTATGGCCAAAATGTAAATACATGTTTGTTCTGTATTTCCATACTATGGCAGGATACGAAAACGTCTCTGGTATAGAAAAAAAATCAAACGAAATATTTTTTTGTTTATTTAACTCTCTCCTTACCAGCCATTTTCAGGATTTTCCCCAAATCTTCACACCCAACTAACACAAAATTATATTTTTTATCACTAAGACATAATAGCAATAAAGTTTTTCCGATACATAATTTCTTTAGTAAAACATGCTCTACAACACACTGTTCATTTTCCTAAATATTATGATGTACAAAATAAATTTGAATAAGAAAAATGTTGGCTGTATCGTAACGAATGTGACGATTTTCCTATAGTTGGTAAGGAGAGGGTTAAGGATTTTACGGCGCTTGAAATTCATTTATGTCATATCAGCGCCAGAAACAGGGAACGCAAGAGGATGATAAAAAGTTCTAGAATTACAATTAAGCATCAAAGAAAAAGAACGACAAAGGGGATTTTTTACAAATAGGGGAAATGTGTAGATTCCAAGAGCACACTATCAAAGTACTTGGTTTGAGATCACCTGAAAGTCTCGTTCATACACAACCACGGGTCCCCACTTAGAGGAATACACTCAAATCTTTACAAATCATATATAATACGTAAATAAATCATAATACAGTACATAACTGAGAGATGATTTACACGACAAAAAGATCATCTACCAAAACTAACTCCATATTTGGGGATGACTTCCGAAGTGTCACAGCACTTTTATTATATTACTTAATCTTTAAGCCACTATGGAATTTCAATTAGTTGCAATGTCCACTAAATATTACTATTTAATATAAGTTTCATTTTTATAAGTGGTGTGATTTTTCTAATTTCAAAAACAACTTGCTGAGTCTGTTGTCCTTTACGACTCCCGCCGACGCCATTATAATTTACTGTTTCCCATCAGCTTCGATATTACAAGAGTGATTGCAAATATTGTTGTGTTTCATCAGGTTATTATAGTATCTTTAGGGTTGGTGGGGGCTTCGGGGGATCTCACCCCGAAAAAATAAAGCGGGAGGGGGGGGGGGGGGGGGGGGTTGGGATCTCCCCCAAATAATTGCAAATTAAAATCTTCTCTTTTGGCTCGCTGTGAAACCACGGAAGTCCTTCCCATACTTGGCCGTTTCCCTCGTAGCCAAGGACTCTGGAAAGGGGTCAGGTCAAAACCAAGTAATCTCATTCCAACGCAAGGACAGAAAGCAAGTTTGAAAACAGATATGGGGGATATATGAGAGAGGGTAAGTACCTCCCTACCCACGGGAAGTGAAACGAAATAGGACTTACCTTTATCTGATTTGATACTGGCAGAAAGCAAGGGCTGATGCTATGCGGGCGTTGAATGGATGCGATCTGTATTCCTGTTTTTGTCCAAGCTGTCATTATGGCATGTTGTTATGCAGATACTTAGACCCTACACAAACCATCACTGACCGACCCCTGAATGTCCCTGGAAATTGGATTCAGTAGTCTGATGTCACGCAGCCCGGCAACGGCGGCCATCTTGGTTCTAAACAAAGAAAATCATTACTTTTTATTCTTCAAGCTGGCTAGAACCTTTCATATGTCTTGTGATCAGAATGTATAAAAGTCAAAAGAAGATCATATTTATAATGAAGAAGAAGAAGAAGAAGAAGAAGAAGAAGAAGAAGAAGAAGAAGAAGAAGAAGAAGAAGAAGAAGAAGAAGAAGAGTCTGGTTAATACAGTTTAGTGAGAACAACTCACAAACGCGGATGGCAAAAACAATAACAAAGGCCTGAGTGACGTCATCTGCATACTATCTAAAGATGTGCTTGGCTTAGAAGCTAACAACATTGCCATTCGAAAGTATTACAGATCAACACACAAAACTATGTCTCACATTGAACGTTTGATAAAAGGATAGAATGACGTCACTCAGGACTTTGTTATAGGTTTTTGCCATCCATATCTATGAGTAATTCTCACTGAACTGCATTATCCAGACTATAAAAAAGTTCAAGGTTACACATAGTGTTGTGTGCTGTGAGCTTCTTGGCCAAGAGCATACTATCTATAAACACACCTTCGTGTCAAGCTAAACGAAATGGCCACTTGTGATGTTAGATAGTTAGTGTGCGCTTGGCTAAGAAGCTCACAACATTGTCATCCGGAAGTATAAGAAACCAAACACACAAAACTATGTGTCACCTTAAACGTTCATAGTCTGGTTAATACAGTTTAGTTAGGATTACTCATAAACGCGGATGTCAAAAAAACAATAACAAAGACCCGAGTGACGTCAACTTCTTTCTATCTATAACCTTAAAGTTTTACAGTCTGATTGATATAGATAGATCGAAGTTGACGTCACTCGGGTCATTGTTATTACTTTTTGCCATCCGCGTTTATGAGTAATTATCACTAAACTGTATTAACCAGACTATAAACATTTAAGGTTACACATAGTTTTGTGTGTTTGGTTTCTTATACTTCCGGATGACAATGTTGTGAACTCCTTGGCCAAGCGCATTCTATCTATTGATAGTATGCGCTTGTGTAAGAAGCTCATAACATTGCCATCCGGAAGTATAACGGACCAACACACAAAACTGTGTGTATCCATAAACGTTTATAGTCGGGTTAATACAGTTCAGTGTGCATTACTCATAAACGCGGATGGCAAACAACAATAACAAAGACCTGAGTGACGTCATCTTCGAACTATCTATTTGGGTCACTTTGAGCACCTCCTGCAATGACACCAATCACCTCGAGCACATTGAAAAGTAATACAGATAGGATGCGCTTGGCTAAGAAGCTCACAATATTGCCGTCCGGAAGTATAACGGACCACCACACAAAACTCTGTGTAACCATGAACTTTTATAGTCTGGTAAATACAGTTTAGTGAGAACAACTCACAAACGCGGATGGCAAAAACAATAACAAAGGCCTGAGTGACGTCTTCTGCATACTATCAATACAGATAGGATGCGCTTGGCTAAGAAGCTCACAATATTGCCATCCGGAAGTATAACGGACCACCACACAAAACTCTGTGTAACCTTGAACTTTTATAGTCTGGTTAATACTATTAAGTGAGAATTGCCCATAAACGTGGATGGCAAAAAAAAAAAAAAAATAAAAACAACAAAACAAAAAAAAAAAAAATACAAAAACAAATAACAATGCCCGGAGTGACGTCAAATTCATTCTATCTATAAATTTCAATTTTGTTTGTGTTGGTCTCTTATATTTCCGGATGGCAATGTTGTGAGTTTCTTAGTCAATCGCACAGCATCTATAAATTTAACAAAGATTTTCCTTTAAACCTTGTCATGTTCAGACAAATTTGAATCATGAAAAAGTTTATTGTATTGTAAAGAATGTGACAATTTTCCTGAAGTTGGTAAGGAGAGGGTTAAGTAAAATAATCACAACATCTGACCTCCAAAAATAAGTATCAACACACAAAACTATGTATCGATAGTATGCGCTTGTCTAAGAAGCTCACAACATTGCCATCCGGACGTATAACGGACCAACCCACAAATCTATGTGTAGCCTTAAACGTTTATGGTCTGGTTAATACAGTTTAGTGAGGATTACTCATAAACGCGGATGGCAAAAAACAATAACAAACACCCGAGTGACGTCAACTTCTTTCTATCTATAACCTTAAAGTTTTACAGTCTGATTGATATAGATAGATCGAAGTTGAAGTCACTCGGGTCATTGTTATTACTTTTTGCCATCCGCGTTTATGAATAATTATCACTAAACTGTATTAACCAGACTATAAACGTTAAAGGTTACAAATAGTTTTGTGTGCTTGGTTTCTTTTACTTCCGGATGACAATGCTGTGAGCTTCTTAGCCAAGCGCACACTATCTATATTTTAGTGCGAAGTGACTATTCTCACAAGCCGGATGCTAGTCTTCATAATAGTAGTCCACAATTGGATTCTGATGTCTGATGTCACGCGCCCGGCAACGGCGGCCATCTTGGTTCTAAACAAAGAAAATCATTACTTTTTATTTTTCATGCTGGCTATAACTTTTCATATGCCTTGTGATCAGAATGTGTAAAAGTCAAAACATGTTCAAATTGATGGGGTTTTTTTTCCTCTGGATACGCGTTTAAGCTCGCCGGAGAAATATTTCATACGGCGTCCGCCATTGTTCCGATAGTTTAGAGCCAGTATTACTAAGTTACCATACGTCATTAGGAAGGAAGTGACGTTACGACTCTTGAAGACTATTGTTGTATGTTTAATCCAAAGGTTGTAATGCAGTAATTTGTTAAGTTTCTTGTCACAAGTTGCACAATTAAAAAAAAAAAATCAATCAAATCCAAATCGCAAAAAGCCGGCGACGTTTTTTTCGGTAATCCAATCGGCCGGGGGGGGGGGGGGGGGTGAGAATAGAGGCAGCCATTTTAGTGATAACAATTTACCCAACTGGCGGGTCTAAAAACAATAACAAGGATCTGAGTGACGTCATATTCATTCTTTATATAAAATATAAGCCACCCACGCTAAAGTTTCCTCAAATCAATTCTGGTTTTTGAAGTTAAATTTGAGCTTGAGCTTTCGTATAGCACAATATCCACTAAAGGTGCTCAAAGCGCTTTACAAAGGGTCCCTGACCAACAGCAACACTTAACATGTAGGACGGGACATGACGCCTGCTGTGAGGCGATATTACATTTTCTCTCGGACTAATACAACGCTGTTAACGACCAGGTACTCATTTGACACCTGAGTACGGTGAAAGAATGTGAGTAAAGAGCCTTT
>NC_088368.1:42164349-42176849 GCF_034508935.2 Berghia stephanieae | reverse complement strand
ACGCCCAATTTTTTTTGGTGGGTTTTTGTCAAAATGTAAAAAAAGTCTTTGTGTACGTTACCCGCAGATCCGATTTGCCGTCTCCGGATGGCTTGAAATTTACAGACTTAGCATAATGCATATGTGACCCACCGTGTCAAAGCGGTATTATGTTGGGATACACTAGGTTAGGGAAAATGAACTTATATCCACAAATACCAAACTTGGGTTTACTTTCTCTACGTCATGGTGGAATATAAATACTATTTATTGCTTTGCAAAATCTTCTAAGGTCCGATTTCCCATCACTCTATCTCTAAATTTACATTTTTGGGTTATGAATCACCCCGACATAATACCGTTTTGAGACGGAGGGTCACATATATCATGATCAGGCCTTTGAACTTGATTATTTTGATGATTCCACACTACTTTTACCACGGTTCAGAAAATAGTACAGTCGAAACCAGATAAACCGATATGTGTAAGCAACCAAGTTATCTCGTTTGGCTTAGGTGCGGCTATGTGGTCTAGTGGTATGACAATCGCTTTTGGATCGGAAGGTCCTGGGTTCGAGCCTCGCTCGGAGCATAGTTGAGTCCTTGGAAAAGGCTCTATACTCATATTCTCTCACCGTACTCAGGTGAAAAATAAGTACCTGGCCGTTATCAACGTTTTCTTTGTCGGAAAAAAAATGTAACATCGCCTAACAGGTGTCATGTCTCGTTCTACATGTTACGTGTTGCTGTTGGACAGGGACCCTTTGTAAAGCGCGTTGAACACGGTTAGTAGATATTGCTCTAAATTAATGCTCTAGCTTTTTAGGTGAAGCGTGGACAGTGATTTTGAAGAAAACTTGATTTGAAAGCTTTTAGATAAGGTAGAAAGAATTAAACGTGGAATCTTTTGGGTCTGGGCCCCTTCTTTCAGCAAAAACGAAACAATAACAATGTCAATGATTTTTAGCAAGAGAAAATTTCTCAATGCGTCTTGTTCGGAGAAACACCATCGCCTGTATGCCATTATTTTCAGTTTAACATTAATAGTGATAAGAAATAAAGAGGGGAGGGGTCGGGGAGAATAAAAGAAACACAACAGCAATATGTATTTTCAGTTTATCAGATTATATGGCTTAACCGTTTTCGGTTCAAGGATTTTTGGTTGAATAGTCCCTAGTTACGTTCAGATATGATATTATTTGAGAAAAGTATTTGCGATATTCCTAGGTAATTTGATGTGAAGAGAGGACCTGGAAAATTGAGTGTGACTGGAAAATAAACAGGAAAGACAGTCCCTGGAAGACGGAGAGCGAAAATTATGGAAAGAAACAGCAAATCCACCAGCGACCCCTAGTAACGTGCTTTAAGCTATATCCACAAACATTGCCCAAAGTGCTTTACCCAGGGGGTCCCAAACCAACAGCGACACTTGAATTGCAGGACCAAAAAATGACGCTTGTTTTGCGAAATTATATTTTTTTTCCACGATGGAAACAAGTCTGTTATCGGCCGGGAACTCATTTTACACCTGAGTTCGATGAGAGAATGAGAGTCAAGAGCCTTTTTCGAGGACTGACCTATGCGCCACTTTTCAGAAGTAAAATCACTCTCGATTCTTATCAGCTTCTCTTGTAAGTTAGCATCGACTGAGAGCACTAATTTGTCTCTATCTCTAATCATTCTCTTTATATATTTGAATTTCCGTTTATCTGCATTTGCCCTAACATCCTTTAGGGATAAATAAAAATGAGAAATTATATTTGCTTTCGAGAATCGAATTGTCTCAAAAACTTAATTGGTTCGTGCACTACAGAATTCCTGGAATTTGTCGAGATCGAGTTCTGGATCATGTCGTTCCTGATTGTTGACAAACTAAACTGCAGCTTCTAATGGTTTCACTCTACTATGAAATGATGATTAATTTATCCAGGACGCAAACTCATGGCCGTAATCGTGTACGGTCGCGAAACCAACTAGAAGTTTCGTGACAATGCAACGTTCAATTAGATGCTCTTGGCTTTCGGGCTTCTTGACCATCATCATCATTGCCTTTTTCACCCTGAGTTAGGGTATAGGCCACAGACAAACAGTTTCCATCCTTCTCTATCCCGAGCTTTTTTTTATCTCATCCCAGGTCTTACCACTTCTCTGTATATCAGCTTGTTTAATTCTTGTCCATGTTCCTCGTGGCCTTCCCCTTGATTTTCTGCCCTGAGGGTTCCAGTCCAATACTTTCTTTGTTATAGTTGAGTCATTATTTCTAAGCGTGTGTCCAATCCACCATAACGATTACATATTAGACAGATGGCAATCCCCAATGACGAAGTGATTGTGACGTGAAGCAGGCTCTCCACCAATGTTTCCTCTTGCTGACTGAAAAGTTTTGCAACTTCTCCTCCCAGTTTCGAGGAGTCGATGTCCCCTCCCCCTCGAGGGATTGACTTCGTCAAACCGAATTCCATCTCATACACATCCAAGACTAAACTTCTCCCTATAATCTAGTGCGAGCTTTGAGATCCGGTGACTCTCTATTGCTTAACGTAAGGGCATTTTTCCAACAAATCTAACAGTAAATCTTTATTTATCAGTGTCCCTCAGTTATGGAATGGATTTCAAGTTGTTGTCACCAGCTTACTCGGAAGACTGTTGCGTTTCTCTATCTTCCGGGAAAATCCTTCGAGATGAACCCGATATGTAAGGCGGCGGGACCTGTGTAATCCCCAGGTACTTTGGATTCGGCTCATACGGGAGAAGCTGGTCCCCGACAAGAACGTTCAGTTCACTGGTATGCCAGCCACTGCATTTGTGGAATGCTCCTGATATGCCTCAAGCACCCCCACTAGTACGTCAAGGTGATGATACATTAGGGTAGCCTCCCTTTTCTTGAGATAATCGAAATATTATTTGGGACCGATGTTAAAGGGACGATATCTAGATTAACATTAAAGCTCAATTTTATACTCGTTATTTCCCTTGTTTTGATACTTCTGACGTGGTTTTGAGGATATATTTTCCTTTCACAAGAAAAACCATCTACCACCGTGTTAATCTTTACGACCATTTAGAGAAACAGATATATTGACCTGAATGAAGACACAAGGGGGAAGGATCAGATTTATATTCATAATGAAACAATGTAGACTTTTATGGCGTAAAGACGGGTTATCATGCCTAAAATGGGAAAGCTCTGCAGGGGGTGCAACACTTTTATATTGACACGAAAACAACTCTCATTAGTAGTGAGGGAAATAGCCATATCAAAACAGTTTTCCTCTTTAACTTTAACACCTATAGATAGAATGCGCTTGGCCAAGGAGTTCACAACATTGCCATCCGGAAGTATAACGGACCAACACACAAACTCTGTGTAACCATGAACTTTTATAGTCTGGTTAGTACAGTTTATTGAGAACAACTCACAAACGCGGATGGCAAAAACAATAACAAAGGCCTGAGTGACGTCATTTGCATACTATCTATAGATAGAATGCGGTTGGCCAAGGAGTTCACAACATTGCCACCCGGAAGTATAACGGACCAACACACAAACTCTGTGTAACCATGAAATTTTATAGTCTGGTTAATACAGTTTAGTGAGAACAACTCACAAACGCGGATGGCAAAAACAATAACAAAGGCTTGAGTGACGTCATCTTCGAACTATCTATAAAAATCTACTCTATAACCGCTGTCATAAAATTAGAGATTTTACACTGTTAAATATGTAAACAAGGTACGCACCACAAAGTATGAGATGAATATATCGTTTTTCCAAAATAATCTCGTGCTGACACGGTAGTTCCGGCTAGTGATTATGAGTTCACGTCATACTTTCCGAATAAAAATAATTCGCTTTAACTGTTATAGACCTACCGCCTATGTAGTTTGCAATGAATTTTGAATTTATTATTTATAGCATATTATCTACAACAGGTCGCAATAACCAAAGACTGATATTGAATCCAAAGCTTTAAATCAATTGAACTAGTGCTTAATATTATTGTCAAATCAACAATGAATGCTGTTTTACCTAGAATTTAAAGGTTTTTTAAAAATCCTAGACACTTAAACGATATGGTGCGATACAAAACGAAATATCTATCGGCTCCACTCTTGTACAGCTGTGAAAAAAAGTATTTTTGTATCTATCGATAAGCCATTAAAGAAGATGGCTATGGTTTTGGTATTTCGCAATCAACCATGAAAAGATGGTTATCAAAATGCGTTAGAAAGATCACCAGTGTGGAAAGACGTGGTAGAAAAAGTATCGTAGACAACTTCGATATGGATACAATTCAAAGATGTATGGAGCTAGAAGACCGTAAACAATAATCGGACAAAGGAATGGAGTCTGATAATTCTGACAGAAAAAGGCCCCATTGATTCTGAACAGAGGATCGTTGTTATTCTTGCTGGTGGTGAAGATACTGGATATTTAGAAGAATGCGATGCCATTTTTTATTCTCTGTATTATCTTGACGTGGAGAATATCATTCTGGTGTCAATACAAAAGTGTTTGAAGACTTGCTAAATGCCGTTTGCTGCCTTCCCTCGACGCTACCATTTGGTGGCTCATGATCACTTCAAGGCTCCACCTTTGGCAAATGTAAAAACTGATGTGATTTCATGGCTCCAATCAGACAGCACTACATATTCTGACCATTCATCAAAAGGCTAACTATACTCCTTAGTCAAAAACAAACAAACCAGAAACAGTTATCAAAGCAGACTGTCGATTCAGGGAGTCTTGACACAAATTTGCACGACTTCCCCCATATCACTGTGAGCGCAATCCAATCGAGGTCATTGGTTCTAAGTAGAGGGAAGGATGGAGAGGAGGAACACATAATTTACTTTTACCGACGAGGCAAAAAAAAATATGATATAACAAGGGAAGACTGGGAAAACGGATGATCCAACCTTCGCGAACTGGAGGAAAATTACGTTTCATTGGATAGAGTGATGCTCGAAATCTTTCCGCTATCGTTCCATTTTTCCTTTTCTTCATCCTCGTCATCAGAATGTAATGATTGATGTGTCCAGTCTTTCTTTGTTGTTGTTGTTGTTATTGTTGAACTCATTACATATTTGTCGAAACAATGTATCATAAATTGATGATTTTCTACTTTAGACTAGTCTATATCAAATCAATGTAAGACATCTTTGGCATAAACACAAGTTATATCTAAAAATTTTGCAGTCAAACTAATGTTGGAAGCGCGAAATGGTCAATTGCATTTATAGTTTATATATATATATATATATATATATATATATATATATATATATATATATATATATATATATATATATATATATATATATATAAATAGGGTGCGAGAAAATAAAAGAGAAATAAAAGGCCCCACTTTGAAGATCTGCCATTTAAAAAGTAATAATAGTATTATTAAATAATACTTAATAATACTTTTGACACAATAATAATATATTATTTAATAAAAGCCATGTGAAATTTCTAAAACGTTGAACGAGTAGTTATTATTTTAAAAGACTTTATAATAACGTACCCTAAAAACATCATATCAAAGATGCGTCAGGATTTCAAAAAAGCTCATACGTGATAGGTCGAATCTCCGTTTTGTGCACTACAGTACCGTACGTAGGCGTTTTTTCCACGAAGCAATTGAAAGACAAATATCATCAATAGTTATTCTGTCCCAAGCATCCTGGATTGCTGCTTTCAATTGCTCTTCATCGAATACTTTTTGTCTGGCCTTGTACACAATGTTTGACATTATGGCCTAAATGCTGTAATCCATAGGATTTAAATCAGGGCTCATGGGAGGCCATTCATCTTTAGTTATGAATTTAATGTTGTTTTCCAATAAGAATGTTTGTGTCGATATACTAATGTAGGATGTAGCCCCGTCTTGTTGGAAAAGAATCGAAATATCAGGGTACAGTGTTAAGCAATCTGGTAATAGTTTTTCCTTAAGCATTACCGTATCATTTTGTGAATTCACTTTCGTTGTTTTGGTATCGAGGACATGGACGGTTTTGCCTTCAAACTAGCCCCTCCCGAAACCATATTTTTTTGGAGAACCGATTACTCTCGTGGTAAAGTCTATCCAGTGAAATGTCAGTTTTTCTACTACCGTACACAACGTTATTATGACTTTCTTGCATGTTCAACAGTGGAGTCTTTTTCGTCAGTAAAAATGATATGCTTGACTTCGTTGTGGGTGAATTTGTCTAGTAAAGCTCTTGCTTGTGTTTTGATAAGTGTTAGTGATATTCTTTGAACAGCTATAACTCTTGAACGTTTCATTCATTTTTTTTGGAATTCGATATACTTAAAAACAAGTTGTTATATTCACAGTGTGATGATTTATAAATATGATCATAGTTTTAAAGAGCTCTACTTTGGTGCCTTTTTTTCTCACACCTGATATATATATATATATATATATATATATATATATATATATATATATATATATATATATATATATATATATATATATATGAGCCAAGATCAAAAGGTGCCCGCCTGATACCAGTGTTGAGAAAATTTGAGTTTTGTGTAATTATGGGCTGTTTTCATAGGGTTAATGCTTGATAGTATGAATTGATAGTACGAAGAAGAGATAAAATGAGATAGCTCAACATACGCTGTTCAACAGCATATGAAATAAACAACTTGAAAGTAAAATTTGAATGCAGTTTGGCATGTGCTTAAAACGAGGTCAACGCATCATCTTTTTAGAAAGCATGTAGAAATTAAATGTGATGTTTTAGCTCACATGTTTGAAATTTGACTAATAGTATAGAGTCAAAATTTACTTTTAAACGCAATTGCAGTATATTTCATATCTGATTAAGTTTCATATAGAGTTCTTAAAAGTTGGTGTTGCTTGTGACCTTTGGTGTCATCAAACACAGCACAATACTAAGACTCGACACGAAACTTTAAGGCTCATATTTAATGGTTATAAAATGTTTTATTATGAGAAAAAAGCATAGATTTTCAGTCTGAACTCAAATCTTGGAGTAAATGTATACCGTTTTGCTAATATTGAGGTTTATTGGTTCTCGTGTCATTTGTCACAAGCCACACGGCATGCGTGAACACGTGGAAGTTTATTTCGTTAAATGGCGATTCGCAATTTTGATCCACCCTTCTTACCAGTCTTTGAAGTGCAATAATTTCATTTGCCTTTACAGCTTGGTTCCAGGCTGAAAAGGTAAGTTGAACTTTGGTGTCATCGCTATTTTACATTGCCACAAGCAACACTTGATATTGGATGTTACAAAGTGCCATCAAAAAATTATGTTTTCATCTGTTATTCTATTTACAAATACGATATTATGACATCTCATCGGAGACTGTGATTTTGACCCAATTAATTATTTCCATGTAATTCTATTTTTTTATGTTTCAGGGCTGTATGAATCAAGAAAAAGACAAAACTCAAGCTTTTGACGAATCCAGATAAATAGAAGGTTTGTCAAGAAATTTGATTTGTTTTACTATTAACACACTAAATTACTACAAACAAGCAGATTTGAGCAGTAGGGTGATGTTATCGTCTGGTTACATGAATTCATTACCATGGCTGATATCTATCTAGTGTTTGTGTGACTTCTGGTACTTTTTGTGACCATTGGTGTCATTGGTTAAAATGTCACAGTTGACATTTAAGATTGAAGTTTCTAATGTATTTCTGTTTTCATGTTCTTCAAAGCTTGAAATGTCGTTGAATTCCATTTTAACAGACTGTATTACATTTGTACAGTTGCTATTCTTGATTTATTGAGGCAAAATTGCGTTCTAGTGCCGATTTTGACCCAAGTAATAGCAACAATGGTATTACTAATTTCTAAGTATATTTCCAATTTGAAAGTATTTAGTTTCTTAAAATATTATTGAATTTCATTTTAGAGTAGGTTATTATGCTTTTTTGACTAAAAATAATGATATATTATGGACGAAAGTGTGATTTGGTGTTGCTTGTGACATAAGTAATGGTGTCACCGGTCGTATGTCACAAGTCACATTCAGATGCTCTATTTTCCATGTATATTTCTACTTTTGAAGTCTTTGGTTTCTGAAATATTATTAAATTCCATATTTAACTGAGGTTATTACACTGGTTTGACTGAAATTAATGATATATTGTCGAAATTGCAATTTGGTATTGCTTGTGACATAAGTAATGGTGTCATTGGTTTAATGTCATAAGTGACACAATGTCGCTAAATAAGATATGATTTGGTCACATTTTTTCCCAACATTTTATTCCAAACGTTTCTGAACGTTGCTGGTAATAAGCATATGCAATATTGTTGTTGTTGTTGTTGTTGTTAATGTAAAATCATTTTTATGAAATAATATACTTGCATTCTATGTTGCTTGTGACCGATGACACCAAGAAGCAACCTTTTCTCCAATAGTTGGTAACACTTCTTCTTCTAAGTTCCATGCCTGGTCCAAACTTCGGATACTGCATGAATTATCTCTCTCCATTCCTCCCTGTCTCTTGCCTTTTCAAACAGCTCTTGGATTGTTAGGCTGGTGAAGCCCTTCAGTTGGTCTATGAGTGTTTTTCTTTGTCTCCCCCGGGCGCGTTTACCAGGTATTTTTCCACAACTTGCCAGGTATTCATTCTTATCTTTCCTTACTATGTGTCCGAAAAAGGATAGTTGTCGATCCACTATTAAGGGCATTAGTTTCCTTTGTTGGTATGTTTGTTTTAGCACTTCTTCGTTCGTTTTGTGTGCAGTATACGATATTCTCTGCATCCTTCTCAAGCACCACATTTCAAAAGCTTCAATGTTCTTTTGTGTTTCTGCATTTGTAGTCCAGCTTTCGCATCCGTATAACAAGATTGGCCACACGTAGCACTTCAAGACTCGGAATCTAATCCCGAACGACATCTGTTTGTTTTTCAAAATGTTTCCCAGGTCCATGAAGGCCTGTTTGGCTTGAGTAACACTATTGTACGATAATTGATGTTGATAGTGTCTTATTTTTTATAACTAACTAAATATAGTTTGATACTTAACAAAAATCATTTGGTTATTGAGCTTTTTCTCTTATGTTGGTGTCACTGGTCACAGGTGACACCAGCAACTTATAGGCATTGTTGACGTTATTATGCTGCGTTAGACCGTAATGTTATCTAAAGGACCTCTGATTCATGAAGTACAGAGTTTTTGCTACACATATAGAAACATAAATGGACTAATATGTCACTTTTATTTTGAGAAAAAAAAAATTGGCACCATTTGACCTTGGCACATATATATATATATATAATATTTACATATATGAATACTTAACTTTATAGAACTCAGATTGCATTCTCCCGGTGATTCTATAGCAGATGTCATTTATATGGGTCTTATCTACCTGTATGCCAATTTTCATGCTTTCAACCCGAATTTGCATGGTTTTAGCCTATTCCCCCTTCTATTGTGCGACTTAAAGGACATAAGCGCAAATTCCTATAACGGTGGCATCGTCTAATTGTGCTCACACGACTATGTTATGACGATCGACCCTATCCGCAAAGTCTTTACCGCACTCGTGCACCGTCAAAACCCGCCCGGAAGCTTCGTCACAGCACACCGTTCAACTAGATGCGCATTGTAAACGACTCTTTACTCAATATTTCCCTTCATAACCAGGTGTAAAAACGCATTTTTTTCTCTCTGTCGGGGAAGATACAAATGATGCATAAAGGTGAGGTGAGATCTGAATCAACATAATCTGGAATAAATGTTAGCAAACAAGTAAAGAAAAAAACAAAACAAAAAAAAAAAAAACACACAAAAAACACACTTATGTGATTGTAAATTGTTATTAGTTGCAAATGTACTCGTTATTTCTTTATCTTCAATCTTAATTTTGATTTAAGTACGTGTAAACCGAAGCAAATATCGCCGTCTTGTAGTTGATTTGATTTAAATTGTAATATTATAATCTTATGACAAAATTGCGTGATTTGGCACAGAATTAGAAACATTTGCCGCGTAGATCAAACATGACCCATGTATTCGTACACACACACACACACACACACACAAACACACACACACACATACACACACACACACACGCACACACATTCCTACAAACATATTACATATGTAATGGCTATTAATCTTGCGAATTTGATCCATCTACCAAAGATTAGCTTTTAGTAGCTTATATATAAATTATTCAACATTTTAGAACGAATCCAATCCGAGTACAGAGTACAGTTTTTCTGCCCGTGTAGCTAAATTGATTTCACTTTTCTTACTTTCCCATTTAACATATAGGCACTTGGTGTAAGATAACGATCTGATAAAGTGTGTTAAAAACAGTTCCCGACAAAATATGAATGAAAATAATAATCAAGAAAACATATCCTTAAAAATCAGTTTTCCGAAGACTAACTTTTGGGATGTTATTTTTCGTGTATTTTAAAAATTGTTTTTCCTACTTTGTCTGGCACTTTTTCATGTACACTTTTTCAGATTTTTATCTTATTTACCCTTCATGCGTTCAACTATCTTTCAGAATAAAAATGCATGTGTTTGATTCATGGAATTTTGTAGAATGAAAGACAACATGAAATCGAATATGCTTTATTTTAACGTTGTACTCATACTGTGTGGAATACTCGCACTGTCCGATGGATTTCCTGCAAGAAGAAAAGAAATTAACAAGAATGGGACGTTTCACAAAGGAAGGCAATATGGTGGATATTGGTAGCAGTGATGTCAATGTTGATCTACTGGATGCATATATTTCATACATCAATGCCATTGATAACGATGGTGATGATTTATCCCGTGTAGAAATAGCAAATGAAAATGACCAATCAACAGAATTATCAGGATCGAATCCAAGAGCATCGTTTAAGAAAGAAATAAACTACTCATTATTGAGAAGTACAGAACATTTTGGAACTGGATTTGATGCTAGAGAGAGTGTAATTATGGCGACCAGTGAGAAAGTCTCCGATCTGTTGTCTTTGAACAAATCTGCTATTCTTACTTCGGATGCTTTGGAAACATTTGACTCTAATGAAAGCGATAAAAAACTTCATGAAATTCTGTTTATGATGTCTAACGCCATGTCCTGGTTAAGATCATATCTCAACGATTCATATGATAAAATTCCGAATCCTTCGAAGTGTGTAAACGACACGGTTAGATTAGTTGATGGCGCTCTCTCCAACTTGGGATGGGCTATTCCTTTTATTGATGCCTCAGGAAAACAAGGGCCTTCAGTGACTCTGGGATGGTTAAGTTTTGTAGGAAATTTAGAGCAATGTGAGGATGCGTATGCTCCTCCATTATATAACCCAAGTCATCCAACACCCCAGGAAAAGACAGAATTCCAAGGACAGTATTGCGTATTTAATTTTGAGTTAGTCTTTGATCCGAGAATAAAATCAAAGTTTGGAATTTGCGTCCCGGATTCGTGTTCTCATTCAGAGCTAATATGGCATTCTTCTCAAATTCTACAAAAGTACAAAGCCGATAGCAATATAAATGTAGTTTCTATGGATTGCATTAAGAATGATACCGAAGTCATGACAACTACAATCTTAGCCATAATTCTTATATCTCTTGCTGGAAGTTTAGTCATTCTAGGAACTGCTTACGATTTCGTATATGTACATAACTCGAATGAACACGTACAAAACGGCTCCGGTACAATATACAATAGTTCTACTAATCATGAATCTTCTGCAATTGACTGCAGCACATCAAGAAAATATGATACAATCACTGCATCGCAAAATCAAAGTACATACCGCTCTGACTCCAAACATAAAAGTAGCAATCGCTTGGCACTTCTTTTTAATATCATCATGGCTTTTTCTGCTTATACCAACGGCAAGAAGATATTGTCTACATCACAGAGCTCTGAAGCCATAACAGTTCTTACCGGTATTCGAGTTTTGAGCATGATGTGGGTCATCCAAGGCCACGTGTATTTCTTTGGTCTCCCGTACGCCCAGAATAAACCATCACAGCTTTCAAAATGGATGAATAGATGGACATTTAGCCCTGTTGCCAACAGTTTTTTTTCCCGTTGACACATTTTTTACCATCAGTGGTTTGTTGAACTCCTATCTAATTTTTAAACAAATGAAAAAGAAAGAGAGCTGGAAAATAAATTGGCCCATGTACTATTTCCATCGGATATGGAGGCTAACCCCTGCTTACGTGGCTGCTCTCATTACAACTCAAGGTTTAGGACAGTATTTTGGAAAAGGGTCTATGTGGGAAAATCAACAACCCTTCGATAAACAATACTGCGATGACAAATGGTGGAAAAATATGCTGTACATTAACAATTTTGACTATATGTGGAAATCGTGCATGCCTCATTGTTGGTATTTGGCTGCAGATATGCAGTTTTACGTTATAAGTCCTTTGCTTTTGATACCTTTCTTCTTCTATCCAATGGCTGGTATGGGGATTTGTGCTATTTCCATTCTTGCGTGTTCCATTACCACTGGCGTGCTATCGTCAAAGAATGACTGGGTCCTGACACTA